>NW_026970466.1:0-252913 GCF_028390025.1 Pseudophryne corroboree | reverse complement strand
TTCTAGTTTCCTTCGTTTGGGAGAAAAATGCAATGGTACAAGACAGCTTTTCCTTGCCAATATCTCTCTTTTGCAAAGAGCTGCGCATTGGAAAATTCAGGGCTATGTCGTGTAGATGATGGTCTAACAGGAGGCTTTAAAATTTTCTTTCTAGTGTCCTTCGTTTGGGAGAAAAATGCAATGGTACAAGACAGCTTTTCCTTGCCAATATCTCTCTTTTGCAAAGAGCTGCGCATTGGAAAATTCAGGGCTATGTCGTGTAGATGATGGCCTAACAGGAGGCTTTAAAATTTTATTTCTAGTGTCCTTCGTTTGGGAGAAAAATGCAAAGGTACAAGACAGCTTTTCCTTGCCAATATCTCTCTTTTGCAAAGAGCTGCGCATTGGAAAATTCAGGGCTATATCGTGTAGATGATGGCCTAACAGGAGGCTTTAAAATTTTAATTCTAGTGTCCTTCGTTTGGGAGAAAAATGCAAAGGTACAAGACAGCTTTTCCTTGCCAATATCTCTCGTTTGCAAAGAGCTGCGCATTGGAAAATTCAGGGCTATATCGTGTAGATGATGGCCTAACAGGAGGCTTTAAAATTTTAATTCTAGTGTCCTTCGTTTGGGAGAAAAATGCAATGGTACAAGACAGCTTTTCCTTGCCAATATCTCTCTTTTGCAAAGAGCTGCGCATTGGAAAATTCAGGGCTATGTCGTGTAGATGGTGGTCTAACAGGAGGCTTTAAAATTTTATTTCTAGTGTCCTTCGTTTGGGAGAAAAATGCAATGGTACAAGACAGCTTTTCCTTGCCAATATCTCTCTTTTGCAAAGAGCTGCGCATTGGAAAATTCAGGGCTATGTCGTGTAGATGATGGCCTAACAGGAGGCTTTAAAATTTTCTTTCTTGTGTCCTTCGTTTGGGAGAAAAATGCAAAGGTACAAGACAGCTTTTCCTTGCCAATATCTCTCGTTTGCAAAGAGCTGCGCATTGGAAAATTCAGGGCTATATCGTGTAGATGATGGCCTAACAGGAGGCTTTAAAATTTTAATTCTAGTGTCCTTCGTTTGGGAGAAAAATGCAATGGTACAAGACAGCTTTTCCTTGCCAATATCTCTCTTTTGCAAAGAGCTGCGCATTGGAAAATTCAGGGCTATGTCGTGTAGATGATGGTCTAACAGGAGGCTTTAAAATTTTCTTTCTAGTGTCCTTCGTTTGGGAGAAAAATGCAATGGTACAATACAGCTTTTCCTTGCCAATATCTCTCTTTTGCAAAGAGCTGCGCATTGGAAAATTCATGGCTATGCCGTGTAGATGATGGTCTAACAGGAGGCTTTAAAATTTTCTTTCTAGTGTCCTTCGTTTGGGAGAAAAATGCAAAGGTACAAGACAGCTTTTCCTTGCCAATATCTCTCTTTTGCAAAGAGCTGCGCATTGGAAAATTCATGGCTATGCCGTGTAGATGATGGTCTAACAGGAGGCTTTAAAATTTTCTTTCTAGTGTCCTTCGTTTGGGAGAAAAATGCAATGGTACAAGACAGCTTTTCCTTGCCAATATCTCTCTTTTGCAAAGAGCTGCGCATTGGAAAATTCAGGGCTATATCGTGTAGATGATGGCCTAACAGGAGGCTTTAAAATTTTAATTCTAGTGTCCTTCGTTTGGGAGCAAAATGCAAAGGTACAAGACAGCTTTTCCTTGCCAATATCTCTCTTTTGCAAAGAGCTGCGCATTGGAAAATTCAGGGCTATGTCGTGTAGATGATGGCCTAACAGGAGGCTTTAAAATTTTCTTTCTAGTTTCCTTCGTTTGGGAGAAAAATGCAATGGTACAAGAAAGCTTTTCCTTGCCAATATCTCTCTTTTGCAAAGAGCTGCGCATTGGAAAATTCAGGGCTATGTCGTGTAGATGATGGCCTAACAGGAGGCTTTAAAATTTTCTTTCTAGTGTCCTTCGTTTGGGAGAAAAATGCAAAGGTACAAGACAGCTTTTCCTTGCCAATATCTCTCTTTTGCAAAGAGCTACGCATTGGAAAATTCAGGGCTATGTCGTGTAGATGATGGCCTAACAGGAGGCTTTAAAATTTTCTTTCTAGTGACCTTCGTTTGGGAGAAAAATGCAAAGGTACAAGACAGCTTTTCCTTGCCAATATCTCTCTTTTGCAAAGAGCTGCGCATTGGAAAATTCAGGGCTATATCGTGTAGATGATGGCCTAACAGGAGGCAGTAAACATTTAATTCTAGTGTCCTTCGTTTGGGAGAAAAATGCAAAGGTACAAGACAGCTTTTCCTTGCCAATATCTCGCTTTTGCAAAGAGCTGCGCATTGGAAAATTCAGGGCTATGTCGTGTAGATGATGGTCTAACAGGAGGCTTTAAAATTTTCTTTCTAGTGTCCTTCGTTTGGGAGAAAAATGCAATGGTACAATACAGCTTTTCCTTGCCAATATCTCTCTTTTGCAAAGAGCTGCGCATTGGAAAATTCAGGGCTATGTCGTGTAGATGATGGCCTAACAGGAGGCTTTAAAATTTTCTTTCTAGTGTCCTTCGTTTCGGAGAAAAATGCAAAGGTACAAGACAGCTTTTCCTTGCCAATATCTCTCTTTTGCAAAGAGCTGCGCATTGGAAAATTCAGGGCTATATCGTGTAGATGATGGCCTAACAGGAGGCTTTAAAATTTTAATTCTAGTGTCCTTCGTTTGGGAGAAAAATGCAATGGTACAAGACAGCTTTTCCTTGCCAATATCTCTCTTTTGCAAAGAGCTGCGCATTGGAAAATTCAGGGCTATGTCGTGTAGATGATGGTCTAACAGGAGGCTTTAAAATTTTCTTTCTAGTGTCCTTCGTTTGGGAGAAAAATGCAATGGTAGAAGACAGCTTTTCCTTGCCAATATCTCTCTTTTGCAAAGAGCTGCGCATTGGAAAATTCAGGGCTATGTCGTGTAGATGATGGCCTAACAGGAGGCTTTAAAATTTTCTTTCTAGTGTCCTTCGTTTGGGAGAAAAATGCAAAGGTACAAGACAGCTTTTCCTTGCCAATATCTCTCTTTTGCAAAGAGCTGCGCATTGGAAAATTCAGGGCTATATCGTGTAGATGATGGCCTAACAGGAGGCTTTAAAATTTTAATTCTAGTGTCCTTCGTTTGGGAGAAAAATGCAATGGTACAAGACAGCTTTTCCTTGCCAATATCTCTCTTTTGCAAAGAGCTGCGCATTGGAAAATTCAGGGCTATATCGTGTAGATGATGGCCTAACAGGAGGCTTTAAAATTTTAATTCTAGTGTCCTTCGTTTGGGAGAAAAATGCAAAGGTACAAGACAGCTTTTCCTTGCCAATATCTCTCGTTTGCAAAGAGCTGCGCATTGGAAAATTCAGGGCTATATCGTGTAGATGATGGTCTAACAGGAGGCTTTAAAATTTTAATTCTAGTGTCCTTCGTTTGGGAGAAAAATGCAATGGTACAAGACAGCTTTTCCTTGCCAATATCTCTCTTTTGCAAAGAGCTGCGCATTGGAAAATTCAGGGCTATGTCGTGTAGATGGTGGTCTAACAGGAGGCTTTAAAATTTTATTTCTAGTGTCCTTCGTTTGGGAGAAAAATGCAATGGTACAAGACAGCTTTTCCTTGCCAATATCTCTCTTTTGCAAAGAGCTGCGCATTGGAAAATTCAGGGCTATGTCGTGTAGATGATGGCCTAACAGGAGGCTTTAAAATTTTCTTTCTTGTGTCCTTCGTTTGGGAGAAAAATGCAAAGGTACAAGACAGCTTTTCCTTGCCAATATCTCTCGTTTGCAAAGAGCTGCGCATTGGAAAATTCAGGGCTATATCGTGTAGATGATGGCCTAACAGGAGGCTTTAAAATTTTAATTCTAGTGTCCTTCGTTTGGGAGAAAAATGCAATGGTACAAGACAGCTTTTCCTTGCCAATATCTCTCTTTTGCAAAGAGCTGCGCATTGGAAAATTCAGGGCTATGTCGTGTAGATGATGGTCTAACAGGAGGCTTTAAAATTTTCTTTCTAGTGTCCTTCGTTTGGTAGAAAAATGCATTGGTACAATACAGCTTTTCCTTGCCAATATCTCTCTTTTGCAAAGAGCTGCGCATTGGAAAATTCAGGGCTATGCCGTGTAGATGATGGCCTAACAGGAGGCTTTAAAATTTTCTTTCTAGTGTCCTTCGTTTGGGAGAAAAATGCAATGGTACAAGACAGCTTTTCCTTGCCAATATCTCTCTTTTGCAAAGAGCTGCGCATTGGAAAATTCAGGGCTATATCGTGTAGATGATGGCCTTACAGGAGGCTTTAAAATTCTAATTCTAGTGTCCTTCGTTTGGGAGCAAAATGCAAAGGTACAAGACAGCTTTTCCTTGCCAATATCTCTCTTTTGCAAAGAGCTGCGCATTGGAAAATTCAGGGCTATGTCGTGTAGATGATGGCCTAACAGGAGGCTTTAAAATTTTCTTTCTAGTTTCCTTCGTTTGGGAGAAAAATGCAATGGTACAAGAAAGCTTTTCCTTGCCAATATCTCTCTTTTGCAAAGAGCTGCGCATTGGAAAATTCAGGGCTATGTCGTGTAGATGATGGCCTAACAGGAGGCTTTAAAATTTTCTTTCTAGTGTCCTTCGTTTGGGAGAAAAATGCAAAGGTACAAGACAGCTTTTCCTTGCCAATATCTCTCTTTTGCAAAGAGCTACGCATTGGAAAATGCAGGGCTATGTCGTGTAGATGATGGCCTAACAGGAGGCTTTACAATTTTCTTTCTAGTGACCTTCGTTTGGGAGAAAAATGCAAAGGTACAAGACAGCTTTTCCTTGCCAATATCTCTCTTTTGCAAAGAGCTGCGCATTGGAAAATTCAGGGCTATGTCGTGTAGATGATGGCCTAACAGGAGGCTTTAAAATTTTAATTCTAGTGTCCTTCGTTTGGGAGAAAAGTGCAAAGGTACAAGACAGCTTTTCCTTGCCAATATCTCTCTTTTGCAAAGAGCTGCGCATTGGAAAATTCAGGGCTATGTCGTGTAGATGATGGTCTAACAGGAGGCTTTAAAATTTTCTTTCTAGTGTCCTTCGTTTGGGAGAAAAATGCAATGGTACAAGACAGCTTTTCCTTGCCAATATCTCTCTTTTGCAAAGAGCTGCGCATTGGAAAATTCAGGGCTATATCGTGTAGATGATGGCCTAACAGGAGGCTTTAAAATTTTAATTCTAGTTTCCTTCGTTTGGGAGAAAAATGCAATGGTACAAGACAGCTTTTCCTTGCCAATATCTCTCTTTTGCAAAGAGCTGCGCATTGGAAAATTCAGGGCTATGTCGTGTAGATGATGGTCTAACAGGAGGCTTTAAAATTTTCTTTCTAGTGTCCTTCGTTTGGGAGAAAAATGCAATGGTACAAGACAGCTTTTCCTTGCCAATATCTCTCTTTTGCAAAGAGCTGCGCATTGGAAAATTCAGGGCTATGTCGTGTAGATGATGGCCTAACAGGAGGCTTTAAAATTTTATTTCTAGTGTCCTTCGTTTGGGAGAAAAATGCAAAGGTACAAGACAGCTTTTCCTTGCCAATATCTCTCTTTTGCAAAGAGCTGCGCATTGGAAAATTCAGGGCTATATCGTGTAGATGATGGCCTAACAGGAGGCTTTAAAATTTTAATTCTAGTGTCCTTCGTTTGGGAGAAAAATGCAAAGGTACAAGACAGCTTTTCCTTGCCAATATCTCTCGTTTGCAAAGAGCTGCGCATTGGAAAATTCAGGGCTATATCGTGTAGATGATGGCCTAACAGGAGGCTTTAAAATTTTAATTCTAGTGTCCTTCGTTTGGGAGAAAAATGCAATGGTACAAGACAGCTTTTCCTTGCCAATATCTCTCTTTTGCAAAGAGCTGCGCATTGGAAAATTCAGGGCTATGTCGTGTAGATGGTGGTCTAACAGGAGGCTTTAAAATTTTATTTCTAGTGTCCTTCGTTTGGGAGAAAAATGCAATGGTACAAGACAGCTTTTCCTTGCCAATATCTCTCTTTTGCAAAGAGCTGCGCATTGGAAAATTCAGGGCTATGTCGTGTAGATGATGGCCTAACAGGAGGCTTTAAAATTTTCTTTCTTGTGTCCTTCGTTTGGGAGAAAAATGCAAAGGTACAAGACAGCTTTTCCTTGCCAATATCTCTCGTTTGCAAAGAGCTGCGCATTGGAAAATTCAGGGCTATATCGTGTAGATGATGGCCTAACAGGAGGCTTTAAAATTTTAATTCTAGTGTCCTTCGTTTGGGAGAAAAATGCAATGGTACAAGACAGCTTTTCCTTGCCAATATCTCTCTTTTGCAAAGAGCTGCGCATTGGAAAATTCAGGGCTATGTCGTGTAGATGATGGTCTAACAGGAGGCTTTAAAATTTTCTTTCTAGTGTCCTTCGTTTGGGAGAAAAATGCAATGGTACAATACAGCTTTTCCTTGCCAATATCTCTCTTTTGCAAAGAGCTGCGCATTGGAAAATTCATGGCTATGCCGTGTAGATGATGGTCTAACAGGAGGCTTTAAAATTTTCTTTCTAGTGTCCTTCGTTTGGGAGAAAAATGCAAAGGTACAAGACAGCTTTTCCTTGCCAATATCTCTCTTTTGCAAAGAGCTGCGCATTGGAAAATTCATGGCTATGCCGTGTAGATGATGGTCTAACAGGAGGCTTTAAAATTTTCTTTCTAGTGTCCTTCGTTTGGGAGAAAAATGCAATGGTACAAGACAGCTTTTCCTTGCCAATATCTCTCTTTTGCAAAGAGCTGCGCATTGGAAAATTCAGGGCTATATCGTGTAGATGATGGCCTAACAGGAGGCTTTAAAATTTTAATTCTAGTGTCCTTCGTTTGGGAGCAAAATGCAAAGGTACAAGACAGCTTTTCCTTGCCAATATCTCTCTTTTGCAAAGAGCTGCGCATTGGAAAATTCAGGGCTATGTCGTGTAGATGATGGCCTAACAGGAGGCTTTAAAATTTTCTTTCTAGTTTCCTTCGTTTGGGAGAAAAATGCAATGGTACAAGAAAGCTTTTCCTTGCCAATATCTCTCTTTTGCAAAGAGCTGCGCATTGGAAAATTCAGGGCTATGTCGTGTAGATGATGGCCTAACAGGAGGCTTTAAAATTTTCTTTCTAGTGTCCTTCGTTTGGGAGAAAAATGCAAAGGTACAAGACAGCTTTTCCTTGCCAATATCTCTCTTTTGCAAAGAGCTACGCATTGGAAAATGCAGGGCTATGTCGTGTAGATGATGGCCTAACAGGAGGCTTTACAATTTTCTTTCTAGTGACCTTCGTTTGGGAGAAAAATGCAAAGGTACAAGACAGCTTTTCCTTGCCAATATCTCTCTTTTGCAAAGAGCTGCGCATTGGAAAATTCAGGGCTATGTCGTGTAGATGATGGCCTAACAGGAGGCTTTAAAATTTTAATTCTAGTGTCCTTCGTTTGGGAGAAAAGTGCAAAGGTACAAGACAGCTTTTCCTTGCCAATATCTCTCTTTTGCAAAGAGCTGCGCATTGGAAAATTCAGGGCTATGTCGTGTAGATGATGGTCTAACAGGAGGCTTTAAAATTTTCTTTCTAGTGTCCTTCGTTTGGGAGAAAAATGCAATGGTACAAGACAGCTTTTCCTTGCCAATATCTCTCTTTTGCAAAGAGCTGCGCATTGGAAAATTCAGGGCTATATCGTGTAGATGATGGCCTAACAGGAGGCTTTAAAATTTTAATTCTAGTTTCCTTCGTTTGGGAGAAAAATGCAATGGTACAAGACAGCTTTTCCTTGCCAATATCTCTCTTTTGCAAAGAGCTGCGCATTGGAAAATTCAGGGCTATGTCGTGTAGATGATGGTCTAACAGGAGGCTTTAAAATTTTCTTTCTAGTGTCCTTCGTTTGGGAGAAAAATGCAATGGTACAAGACAGCTTTTCCTTGCCAATATCTCTCTTTTGCAAAGAGCTGCGCATTGGAAAATTCAGGGCTATGTCGTGTAGATGATGGCCTAACAGGAGGCTTTAAAATTTTATTTCTAGTGTCCTTCGTTTGGGAGAAAAATGCAAAGGTACAAGACAGCTTTTCCTTGCCAATATCTCTCTTTTGCAAAGAGCTGCGCATTGGAAAATTCAGGGCTATATCGTGTAGATGATGGCCTAACAGGAGGCTTTAAAATTTTAATTCTAGTGTCCTTCGTTTGGGAGAAAAATGCAAAGGTACAAGACAGCTTTTCCTTGCCAATATCTCTCGTTTGCAAAGAGCTGCGCATTGGAAAATTCAGGGCTATATCGTGTAGATGATGGCCTAACAGGAGGCTTTAAAATTTTAATTCTAGTGTCCTTCGTTTGGGAGAAAAATGCAATGGTACAAGACAGCTTTTCCTTGCCAATATCTCTCTTTTGCAAAGAGCTGCGCATTGGAAAATTCAGGGCTATGTCGTGTAGATGGTGGTCTAACAGGAGGCTTTAAAATTTTATTTCTAGTGTCCTTCGTTTGGGAGAAAAATGCAATGGTACAAGACAGCTTTTCCTTGCCAATATCTCTCTTTTGCAAAGAGCTGCGCATTGGAAAATTCAGGGCTATGTCGTGTAGATGATGGCCTAACAGGAGGCTTTAAAATTTTCTTTCTTGTGTCCTTCGTTTGGGAGAAAAATGCAAAGGTACAAGACAGCTTTTCCTTGCCAATATCTCTCGTTTGCAAAGAGCTGCGCATTGGAAAATTCAGGGCTATATCGTGTAGATGATGGCCTAACAGGAGGCTTTAAAATTTTAATTCTAGTGTCCTTCGTTTGGGAGAAAAATGCAATGGTACAAGACAGCTTTTCCTTGCCAATATCTCTCTTTTGCAAAGAGCTGCGCATTGGAAAATTCAGGGCTATGTCGTGTAGATGATGGTCTAACAGGAGGCTTTAAAATTTTCTTTCTAGTGTCCTTCGTTTGGGAGAAAAATGCAATGGTACAATACAGCTTTTCCTTGCCAATATCTCTCTTTTGCAAAGAGCTGCGCATTGGAAAATTCATGGCTATGCCGTGTAGATGATGGTCTAACAGGAGGCTTTAAAATTTTCTTTCTAGTGTCCTTCGTTTGGGAGAAAAATGCAAAGGTACAAGACAGCTTTTCCTTGCCAATATCTCTCTTTTGCAAAGAGCTGCGCATTGGAAAATTCATGGCTATGCCGTGTAGATGATGGTCTAACAGGAGGCTTTAAAATTTTCTTTCTAGTGTCCTTCGTTTGGGAGAAAAATGCAATGGTACAAGACAGCTTTTCCTTGCCAATATCTCTCTTTTGCAAAGAGCTGCGCATTGGAAAATTCAGGGCTATATCGTGTAGATGATGGCCTAACAGGAGGCTTTAAAATTTTAATTCTAGTGTCCTTCGTTTGGGAGCAAAATGCAAAGGTACAAGACAGCTTTTCCTTGCCAATATCTCTCTTTTGCAAAGAGCTGCGCATTGGAAAATTCAGGGCTATGTCGTGTAGATGATGGCCTAACAGGAGGCTTTAAAATTTTCTTTCTAGTGTCCTTCGTTTGGGAGAAAAATGCAAAGGTACAAGACAGCTTTTCCTTGCCAATATCTCTCTTTTGCAAAGAGCTACGCATTGGAAAATTCAGGGCTATGTCGTGTAGATGATGGCCTAACAGGAGGCTTTAAAATTTTCTTTCTAGTGACCTTCGTTTGGGAGAAAAATGCAAAGGTACAAGACAGCTTTTCCTTGCCAATATCTCTCTTTTGCAAAGAGCTGCGCATTGGAAAATTCAGGGCTATATCGTGTAGATGATGGCCTAACAGGAGGCAGTAAACATTTAATTCTAGTGTCCTTCGTTTGGGAGAAAAATGCAAAGGTACAAGACAGCTTTTCCTTGCCAATATCTCGCTTTTGCAAAGAGCTGCGCATTGGAAAATTCAGGGCTATGTCGTGTAGATGATGGTCTAACAGGAGGCTTTAAAATTTTCTTTCTAGTGTCCTTCGTTTGGGAGAAAAATGCAATGGTACAATACAGCTTTTCCTTGCCAATATCTCTCTTTTGCAAAGAGCTGCGCATTGGAAAATTCAGGGCTATGTCGTGTAGATGATGGCCTAACAGGAGGCTTTAAAATTTTCTTTCTAGTGTCCTTCGTTTCGGAGAAAAATGCAAAGGTACAAGACAGCTTTTCCTTGCCAATATCTCTCTTTTGCAAAGAGCTGCGCATTGGAAAATTCAGGGCTATATCGTGTAGATGATGGCCTAACAGGAGGCTTTAAAATTTTAATTCTAGTGTCCTTCGTTTGGGAGAAAAATGCAATGGTACAAGACAGCTTTTCCTTGCCAATATCTCTCTTTTGCAAAGAGCTGCGCATTGGAAAATTCAGGGCTATGTCGTGTAGATGATGGTCTAACAGGAGGCTTTAAAATTTTCTTTCTAGTGTCCTTCGTTTGGGAGAAAAATGCAATGGTAGAAGACAGCTTTTCCTTGCCAATATCTCTCTTTTGCAAAGAGCTGCGCATTGGAAAATTCAGGGCTATGTCGTGTAGATGATGGCCTAACAGGAGGCTTTAAAATTTTCTTTCTAGTGTCCTTCGTTTGGGAGAAAAATGCAAAGGTACAAGACAGCTTTTCCTTGCCAATATCTCTCTTTTGCAAAGAGCTGCGCATTGGAAAATTCAGGGCTATATCGTGTAGATGATGGCCTAACAGGAGGCTTTAAAATTTTAATTCTAGTGTCCTTCGTTTGGGAGAAAAATGCAATGGTACAAGACAGCTTTTCCTTGCCAATATCTCTCTTTTGCAAAGAGCTGCGCATTGGAAAATTCAGGGCTATATCGTGTAGATGATGGCCTAACAGGAGGCTTTAAAATTTTAATTCTAGTGTCCTTCGTTTGGGAGAAAAATGCAAAGGTACAAGACAGCTTTTCCTTGCCAATATCTCTCGTTTGCAAAGAGCTGCGCATTGGAAAATTCAGGGCTATATCGTGTAGATGATGGTCTAACAGGAGGCTTTAAAATTTTAATTCTAGTGTCCTTCGTTTGGGAGAAAAATGCAATGGTACAAGACAGCTTTTCCTTGCCAATATCTCTCTTTTGCAAAGAGCTGCGCATTGGAAAATTCAGGGCTATGTCGTGTAGATGGTGGTCTAACAGGAGGCTTTAAAATTTTATTTCTAGTGTCCTTCGTTTGGGAGAAAAATGCAATGGTACAAGACAGCTTTTCCTTGCCAATATCTCTCTTTTGCAAAGAGCTGCGCATTGGAAAATTCAGGGCTATGTCGTGTAGATGATGGCCTAACAGGAGGCTTTAAAATTTTCTTTCTTGTGTCCTTCGTTTGGGAGAAAAATGCAAAGGTACAAGACAGCTTTTCCTTGCCAATATCTCTCGTTTGCAAAGAGCTGCGCATTGGAAAATTCAGGGCTATATCGTGTAGATGATGGCCTAACAGGAGGCTTTAAAATTTTAATTCTAGTGTCCTTCGTTTGGGAGAAAAATGCAATGGTACAAGACAGCTTTTCCTTGCCAATATCTCTCTTTTGCAAAGAGCTGCGCATTGGAAAATTCAGGGCTATGTCGTGTAGATGATGGTCTAACAGGAGGCTTTAAAATTTTCTTTCTAGTGTCCTTCGTTTGGTAGAAAAATGCATTGGTACAATACAGCTTTTCCTTGCCAATATCTCTCTTTTGCAAAGAGCTGCGCATTGGAAAATTCAGGGCTATGCCGTGTAGATGATGGCCTAACAGGAGGCTTTAAAATTTTCTTTCTAGTGTCCTTCGTTTGGGAGAAAAATGCAATGGTACAAGACAGCTTTTCCTTGCCAATATCTCTCTTTTGCAAAGAGCTGCGCATTGGAAAATTCAGGGCTATATCGTGTAGATGATGGCCTTACAGGAGGCTTTAAAATTCTAATTCTAGTGTCCTTCGTTTGGGAGCAAAATGCAAAGGTACAAGACAGCTTTTCCTTGCCAATATCTCTCTTTTGCAAAGAGCTGCGCATTGGAAAATTCAGGGCTATGTCGTGTAGATGATGGCCTAACAGGAGGCTTTAAAATTTTCTTTCTAGTTTCCTTCGTTTGGGAGAAAAATGCAATGGTACAAGAAAGCTTTTCCTTGCCAATATCTCTCTTTTGCAAAGAGCTGCGCATTGGAAAATTCAGGGCTATGTCGTGTAGATGATGGCCTAACAGGAGGCTTTAAAATTTTCTTTCTAGTGTCCTTCGTTTGGGAGAAAAATGCAAAGGTACAAGACAGCTTTTCCTTGCCAATATCTCTCTTTTGCAAAGAGCTACGCATTGGAAAATGCAGGGCTATGTCGTGTAGATGATGGCCTAACAGGAGGCTTTACAATTTTCTTTCTAGTGACCTTCGTTTGGGAGAAAAATGCAAAGGTACAAGACAGCTTTTCCTTGCCAATATCTCTCTTTTGCAAAGAGCTGCGCATTGGAAAATTCAGGGCTATGTCGTGTAGATGATGGCCTAACAGGAGGCTTTAAAATTTTAATTCTAGTGTCCTTCGTTTGGGAGAAAAGTGCAAAGGTACAAGACAGCTTTTCCTTGCCAATATCTCTCTTTTGCAAAGAGCTGCGCATTGGAAAATTCAGGGCTATGTCGTGTAGATGATGGTCTAACAGGAGGCTTTAAAATTTTCTTTCTAGTGTCCTTCGTTTGGGAGAAAAATGCAATGGTACAAGACAGCTTTTCCTTGCCAATATCTCTCTTTTGCAAAGAGCTGCGCATTGGAAAATTCAGGGCTATATCGTGTAGATGATGGCCTAACAGGAGGCTTTAAAATTTTAATTCTAGTTTCCTTCGTTTGGGAGAAAAATGCAATGGTACAAGACAGCTTTTCCTTGCCAATATCTCTCTTTTGCAAAGAGCTGCGCATTGGAAAATTCAGGGCTATGTCGTGTAGATGATGGTCTAACAGGAGGCTTTAAAATTTTCTTTCTAGTGTCCTTCGTTTGGGAGAAAAATGCAATGGTACAAGACAGCTTTTCCTTGCCAATATCTCTCTTTTGCAAAGAGCTGCGCATTGGAAAATTCAGGGCTATGTCGTGTAGATGATGGCCTAACAGGAGGCTTTAAAATTTTATTTCTAGTGTCCTTCGTTTGGGAGAAAAATGCAAAGGTACAAGACAGCTTTTCCTTGCCAATATCTCTCTTTTGCAAAGAGCTGCGCATTGGAAAATTCAGGGCTATATCGTGTAGATGATGGCCTAACAGGAGGCTTTAAAATTTTAATTCTAGTGTCCTTCGTTTGGGAGAAAAATGCAAAGGTACAAGACAGCTTTTCCTTGCCAATATCTCTCGTTTGCAAAGAGCTGCGCATTGGAAAATTCAGGGCTATATCGTGTAGATGATGGCCTAACAGGAGGCTTTAAAATTTTAATTCTAGTGTCCTTCGTTTGGGAGAAAAATGCAATGGTACAAGACAGCTTTTCCTTGCCAATATCTCTCTTTTGCAAAGAGCTGCGCATTGGAAAATTCAGGGCTATGTCGTGTAGATGGTGGTCTAACAGGAGGCTTTAAAATTTTATTTCTAGTGTCCTTCGTTTGGGAGAAAAATGCAATGGTACAAGACAGCTTTTCCTTGCCAATATCTCTCTTTTGCAAAGAGCTGCGCATTGGAAAATTCAGGGCTATGTCGTGTAGATGATGGCCTAACAGGAGGCTTTAAAATTTTCTTTCTTGTGTCCTTCGTTTGGGAGAAAAATGCAAAGGTACAAGACAGCTTTTCCTTGCCAATATCTCTCGTTTGCAAAGAGCTGCGCATTGGAAAATTCAGGGCTATATCGTGTAGATGATGGCCTAACAGGAGGCTTTAAAATTTTAATTCTAGTGTCCTTCGTTTGGGAGAAAAATGCAATGGTACAAGACAGCTTTTCCTTGCCAATATCTCTCTTTTGCAAAGAGCTGCGCATTGGAAAATTCAGGGCTATATCGTGTAGATGATGGTCTAACAGGAGGCTTTAAAATTTTCTTTCTAGTGTCCTTCGTTTGGGAGAAAAATGCAATGGTACAATACAGCTTTTCCTTGCCAATATCTCTCTTTTGCAAAGAGCTGCGCATTGGAAAATTCATGGCTATGCCGTGTAGATGATGGTCTAACAGGAGGCTTTAAAATTTTCTTTCTAGTGTCCTTCGTTTGGGAGAAAAATGCAAAGGTACAAGACAGCTTTTCCTTGCCAATATCTCTCTTTTGCAAAGAGCTGCGCATTGGAAAATTCATGGCTATGCCGTGTAGATGATGGTTTAACAGGAGGCTTTAAAATTTTCTTTCTAGTGTCCTTCGTTTGGGAGAAAAATGCAATGGTACAAGATAGCTTTTCCTTGCCAATATCTCTCTTTTGCAAAGAGCTGCGCATTGGAAAATTCAGGGCTATATCGTGTAGATGATGGCCTAACAGGAGGCTTTAAAATTTTAATTCTAGTGTCCTTCGTTTGGGAGCAAAATGCAAAGGTACAAGACAGCTTTTCCTTGCCAATATCTCTCTTTTGCAAAGAGCTGCGCATTGGAAAATTCAGGGCTATGTCGTGTAGATGATGGCCTAACAGGAGGCTTTAAAATTTTCTTTCTAGTTTCCTTCGTTTGGGAGAAAAATGCAATGGTACAAGAAAGCTTTTCCTTGCCAATATCTCTCTTTTGCAAAGAGCTGCGCATTGGAAAATTCAGGGCTATGTCGTGTAGATGATGGCCTAACAGGAGGCTTTAAAATTTTCTTTCTAGTGTCCTTCGTTTGGGAGAAAAATGCAAAGGTACAAGACAGCTTTTCCTTGCCAATATCTCTCTTTTGCAAAGAGCTACGCATTGGAAAATGCAGGGCTATGTCGTGTAGATGATGGCCTAACAGGAGGCTTTACAATTTTCTTTCTAGTGACCTTCGTTTGGGAGAAAAATGCAAAGGTACAAGACAGCTTTTCCTTGCCAATATCTCTCTTTTGCAAAGAGCTGCGCATTGGAAAATTCAGGGCTATGTCGTGTAGATGATGGCCTAACAGGAGGCTTTAAAATTTTAATTCTAGTGTCCTTCGTTTGGGAGAAAAGTGCAAAGGTACAAGACAGCTTTTCCTTGCCAATATCTCTCTTTTGCAAAGAGCTGCGCATTGGAAAATTCAGGGCTATGTCGTGTAGATGATGGTCTAACAGGAGGCTTTAAAATTTTCTTTCTAGTGTCCTTCGTTTGGGAGAAAAATGCAATGGTACAAGACAGCTTTTCCTTGCCAATATCTCTCTTTTGCAAAGAGCTGCGCATTGGAAAATTCAGGGCTATATCGTGTAGATGATGGCCTAACAGGAGGCTTTAAAATTTTAATTCTAGTTTCCTTCGTTTGGGAGAAAAATGCAATGGTACAAGACAGCTTTTCCTTGCCAATATCTCTCTTTTGCAAAGAGCTGCGCATTGGAAAATTCAGGGCTATGTCGTGTAGATGATGGTCTAACAGGAGGCTTTAAAATTTTCTTTCTAGTGTCCTTCGTTTGGGAGAAAAATGCAATGGTACAAGACAGCTTTTCCTTGCCAATATCTCTCTTTTGCAAAGAGCTGCGCATTGGAAAATTCAGGGCTATGTCGTGTAGATGATGGCCTAACAGGAGGCTTTAAAATTTTATTTCTAGTGTCCTTCGTTTGGGAGAAAAATGCAAAGGTACAAGACAGCTTTTCCTTGCCAATATCTCTCTTTTGCAAAGAGCTGCGCATTGGAAAATTCAGGGCTATATCGTGTAGATGATGGCCTAACAGGAGGCTTTAAAATTTTAATTCTAGTGTCCTTCGTTTGGGAGAAAAATGCAAAGGTACAAGACAGCTTTTCCTTGCCAATATCTCTCGTTTGCAAAGAGCTGCGCATTGGAAAATTCAGGGCTATATCGTGTAGATGATGGCCTAACAGGAGGCTTTAAAATTTTAATTCTAGTGTCCTTCGTTTGGGAGAAAAATGCAATGGTACAAGACAGCTTTTCCTTGCCAATATCTCTCTTTTGCAAAGAGCTGCGCATTGGAAAATTCAGGGCTATGTCGTGTAGATGATGGCCTAACAGGAGGCTTTAAAATTTTCTTTCTTGTGTCCTTCGTTTGGGAGAAAAATGCAAAGGTACAAGACAGCTTTTCCTTGCCAATATCTCTCGTTTGCAAAGAGCTGCGCATTGGAAAATTCAGGGCTATATCGTGTAGATGATGGCCTAACAGGAGGCTTTAAAATTTTAATTCTAGTGTCCTTCGTTTGGGAGAAAAATGCAATGGTACAAGACAGCTTTTCCTTGCCAATATCTCTCTTTTGCAAAGAGCTGCGCATTGGAAAATTCAGGGCTATGTCGTGTAGATGATGGTCTAACAGGAGGCTTTAAAATTTTCTTTCTAGTGTCCTTCGTTTGGGAGAAAAAAGCAATGGTACAATACAGCTTTTCCTTGCCAATATCTCTCTTTTGCAAAGAGCTGCGCATTGGAAAATTCATGGCTATGCCGTGTAGATGATGGTCTAACAGGAGGCTTTAAAATTTTCTTTCTAGTGTCCTTCGTTTGGGAGAAAAATGCAAAGGTACAAGACAGCTTTTCCTTGCCAATATCTCTCTTTTGCAAAGAGCTGCGCATTGGAAAATTCATGGCTATGCCGTGTAGATGATGGTCTAACAGGAGGCTTTAAAATTTTCTTTCTAGTGTCCTTCGTTTGGGAGAAAAATGCAATGGTACAAGACAGCTTTTCCTTGCCAATATCTCTCTTTTGCAAAGAGCTGCGCATTGGAAAATTCAGGGCTATATCGTGTAGATGATGGCCTAACAGGAGGCTTTAAAATTTTAATTCTAGTGTCCTTCGTTTGGGAGCAAAATGCAAAGGTACAAGACAGCTTTTCCTTGCCAATATCTCTCTTTTGCAAAGAGCTGCGCATTGGAAAATTCAGGGCTATGTCGTGTAGATGATGGCCTAACAGGAGGCTTTAAAATTATCTTTCTAGTTTCCTTCGTTTGGGAGAAAAATGCAATGGTACAAGAAAGCTTTTCCTTGCCAATATCTCTCTTTTGCAAAGAGCTGCGCATTGGAAAATTCAGGGCTATGTCGTGTAGATGATGGCCTAACAGGAGGCTTTAAAATTTTCTTTCTAGTGTCCTTCGTTTGGGAGAAAAATGCAAAGGTACAAGACAGCTTTTCCTTGCCAATATCTCTCTTTTGCAAAGAGCTACGCATTGGAAAATTCAGGGCTATGTCGTGTAGATGATGGCCTAACAGGAGGCTTTAAAATTTTCTTTCTAGTGACCTTCGTTTGGGAGAAAAATGCAAAGGTACAAGACAGCTTTTCCTTGCCAATATCTCTCTTTTGCAAAGAGCTGCGCATTGGAAAATTCAGGGCTATATCGTGTAGATGATGGCCTAACAGGAGGCAGTAAACATTTAATTCTAGTGTCCTTCGTTTGGGAGAAAAATGCAAAGGTACAAGACAGCTTTTCCTTGCCAATATCTCGCTTTTGCAAAGAGCTGCGCATTGGAAAATTCAGGGCTATGTCGTGTAGATGATGGTCTAACAGGAGGCTTTAAAATTTTCTTTCTAGTGTCCTTCGTTTGGGAGAAAAATGCAATGGTACAATACAGCTTTTCCTTGCCAATATCTCTCTTTTGCAAAGAGCTGCGCATTGGAAAATTCAGGGCTATGTCGTGTAGATGATGGCCTAACAGGAGGCTTTAAAATTTTCTTTCTAGTGTCCTTCGTTTCGGAGAAAAATGCAAAGGTACAAGACAGCTTTTCCTTGCCAATATCTCTCTTTTGCAAAGAGCTGCGCATTGGAAAATTCAGGGCTATATCGTGTAGATGATGGCCTAACAGGAGGCTTTAAAATTTTAATTCTAGTGTCCTTCGTTTGGGAGAAAAATGCAATGGTACAAGACAGCTTTTCCTTGCCAATATCTCTCTTTTGCAAAGAGCTGCGCATTGGAAAATTCAGGGCTATGTCGTGTAGATGATGGTCTAACAGGAGGCTTTAAAATTTTCTTTCTAGTGTCCTTCGTTTGGGAGAAAAATGCAATGGTAGAAGACAGCTTTTCCTTGCCAATATCTCTCTTTTGCAAAGAGCTGCGCATTGGAAAATTCAGGGCTATGTCGTGTAGATGATGGCCTAACAGGAGGCTTTAAAATTTTCTTTCTAGTGTCCTTCGTTTGGGAGAAAAATGCAAAGGTACAAGACAGCTTTTCCTTGCCAATATCTCTCTTTTGCAAAGAGCTGTGCATTGGAAAATTCAGGGCTATATCGTGTAGATGATGGCCTAACAGGAGGCTTTAAAATTTTAATTCTAGTGTCCTTCGTTTGGGAGAAAAATGCAATGGTACAAGACAGCTTTTCCTTGCCAATATCTCTCTTTTGCAAAGAGCTGCGCATTGGAAAATTCAGGGCTATATCGTGTAGATGATGGCCTAACAGGAGGCTTTAAAATTTTAATTCTAGTGTCCTTCGTTTGGGAGAAAAATGCAAAGGTACAAGACAGCTTTTCCTTGCCAATATCTCTCGTTTGCAAAGAGCTGCGCATTGGAAAATTCAGGGCTATATCGTGTAGATGATGGTCTAACAGGAGGCTTTAAAATTTTAATTCTAGTGTCCTTCGTTTGGGAGAAAAATGCAATGGTACAAGACAGCTTTTCCTTGCCAATATCTCTCTTTTGCAAAGAGCTGCGCATTGGAAAATTCAGGGCTATGTCGTGTAGATGGTGGTCTAACAGGAGGCTTTAAAATTTTATTTCTAGTGTCCTTCGTTTGGGAGAAAAATGCAATGGTACAAGACAGCTTTTCCTTGCCAATATCTCTCTTTTGCAAAGAGCTGCGCATTGGAAAATTCAGGGCTATGTCGTGTAGATGATGGCCTAACAGGAGGCTTTAAAATTTTCTTTCTTGTGTCCTTCGTTTGGGAGAAAAATGCAAAGGTACAAGACAGCTTTTCCTTGCCAATATCTCTCGTTTGCAAAGAGCTGCGCATTGGAAAATTCAGGGCTATATCGTGTAGATGATGGCCTAACAGGAGGCTTTAAAATTTTAATTCTAGTGTCCTTCGTTTGGGAGAAAAATGCAATGGTACAAGACAGCTTTTCCTTGCCAATATCTCTCTTTTGCAAAGAGCTGCGCATTGGAAAATTCAGGGCTATGTCGTGTAGATGATGGTCTAACAGGAGGCTTTAAAATTTTCTTTCTAGTGTCCTTCGTTTGGTAGAAAAATGCATTGGTACAATACAGCTTTTCCTTGCCAATATCTCTCTTTTGCAAAGAGCTGCGCATTGGAAAATTCAGGGCTATGCCGTGTAGATGATGGCCTAACAGGAGGCTTTAAAATTTTCTTTCTAGTGTCCTTCGTTTGGGAGAAAAATGCAATGGTACAAGACAGCTTTTCCTTGCCAATATCTCTCTTTTGCAAAGAGCTGCGCATTGGAAAATTCAGGGCTATATCGTGTAGATGATGGCCTTACAGGAGGCTTTAAAATTCTAATTCTAGTGTCCTTCGTTTGGGAGCAAAATGCAAAGGTACAAGACAGCTTTTCCTTGCCAATATCTCTCTTTTGCAAAGAGCTGCGCATTGGAAAATTCAGGGCTATGTCGTGTAGATGATGGCCTAACAGGAGGCTTTAAAATTTTCTTTCTAGTTTCCTTCGTTTGGGAGAAAAATGCAATGGTACAAGAAAGCTTTTCCTTGCCAATATCTCTCTTTTGCAAAGAGCTGCGCATTGGAAAATTCAGGGCTATGTCGTGTAGATGATGGCCTAACAGGAGGCTTTAAAATTTTCTTTCTAGTGTCCTTCGTTTGGGAGAAAAATGCAAAGGTACAAGACAGCTTTTCCTTGCCAATATCTCTCTTTTGCAAAGAGCTACGCATTGGAAAATGCAGGGCTATGTCGTGTAGATGATGGCCTAACAGGAGGCTTTACAATTTTCTTTCTAGTGACCTTCGTTTGGGAGAAAAATGCAAAGGTACAAGACAGCTTTTCCTTGCCAATATCTCTCTTTTGCAAAGAGCTGCGCATTGGAAAATTCAGGGCTATGTCGTGTAGATGATGGCCTAACAGGAGGCTTTAAAATTTTAATTCTAGTGTCCTTCGTTTGGGAGAAAAGTGCAAAGGTACAAGACAGCTTTTCCTTGCCAATATCTCTCTTTTGCAAAGAGCTGCGCATTGGAAAATTCAGGGCTATGTCGTGTAGATGATGGTCTAACAGGAGGCTTTAAAATTTTCTTTCTAGTGTCCTTCGTTTGGGAGAAAAATGCAATGGTACAAGACAGCTTTTCCTTGCCAATATCTCTCTTTTGCAAAGAGCTGCGCATTGGAAAATTCAGGGCTATATCGTGTAGATGATGGCCTAACAGGAGGCTTTAAAATTTTAATTCTAGTTTCCTTCGTTTGGGAGAAAAATGCAATGGTACAAGACAGCTTTTCCTTGCCAATATCTCTCTTTTGCAAAGAGCTGCGCATTGGAAAATTCAGGGCTATGTCGTGTAGATGATGGTCTAACAGGAGGCTTTAAAATTTTCTTTCTAGTGTCCTTCGTTTGGGAGAAAAATGCAATGGTACAAGACAGCTTTTCCTTGCCAATATCTCTCTTTTGCAAAGAGCTGCGCATTGGAAAATTCAGGGCTATGTCGTGTAGATGATGGCCTAACAGGAGGCTTTAAAATTTTATTTCTAGTGTCCTTCGTTTGGGAGAAAAATGCAAAGGTACAAGACAGCTTTTCCTTGCCAATATCTCTCTTTTGCAAAGAGCTGCGCATTGGAAAATTCAGGGCTATATCGTGTAGATGATGGCCTAACAGGAGGCTTTAAAATTTTAATTCTAGTGTCCTTCGTTTGGGAGAAAAATGCAAAGGTACAAGACAGCTTTTCCTTGCCAATATCTCTCGTTTGCAAAGAGCTGCGCATTGGAAAATTCAGGGCTATATCGTGTAGATGATGGCCTAACAGGAGGCTTTAAAATTTTAATTCTAGTGTCCTTCGTTTGGGAGAAAAATGCAATGGTACAAGACAGCTTTTCCTTGCCAATATCTCTCTTTTGCAAAGAGCTGCGCATTGGAAAATTCAGGGCTATGTCGTGTAGATGGTGGTCTAACAGGAGGCTTTAAAATTTTATTTCTAGTGTCCTTCGTTTGGGAGAAAAATGCAATGGTACAAGACAGCTTTTCCTTGCCAATATCTCTCTTTTGCAAAGAGCTGCGCATTGGAAAATTCAGGGCTATGTCGTGTAGATGATGGCCTAACAGGAGGCTTTAAAATTTTCTTTCTTGTGTCCTTCGTTTGGGAGAAAAATGCAAAGGTACAAGACAGCTTTTCCTTGCCAATATCTCTCGTTTGCAAAGAGCTGCGCATTGGAAAATTCAGGGCTATATCGTGTAGATGATGGCCTAACAGGAGGCTTTAAAATTTTCTTTCTAGTGTCCTTCGTTTGGGAGAAAAATGCAATGGTACAAGACAGCTTTTCCTTGCCAATATCTCTCTTTTGCAAAGAGCTGCGCATTGGAAAATTCAGGGCTATGTCGTGTAGATGATGGTCTAACAGGAGGCTTTAAAATTTTCTTTCTAGTGTCCTTCGTTTGGGAGAAAAATGCAATGGTACAATACAGCTTTTCCTTGCCAATATCTCTCTTTTGCAAAGAGCTGCGCATTGGAAAATTCATGGCTATGCGTGTAGATGATGGTCTAACAGGAGGCTTTAAAATTTTCTTTCTAGTGTCCTTCGTTTGGGAGAAAAATGCAAAGGAACAAGACAGCTTTTCCTTGCCAATATCTCTCTTTTGCAAAGAGCTGCGCATTGGAAAATTCATGGCTATGCCGTGTAGATGATGGTCTAACAGGAGGCTTTAAAATTTTCTTTCTAGTGTCCTTCGTTTGGGAGAAAAATGCAATGGTACAAGACAGCTTTTCCTTGCCAATATCTCTCTTTTGCAAAGAGCTGCGCATTGGAAAATTCAGGGCTATATCGTGTAGATGATGGCCTAACAGGAGGCTTTAAAATTTTAATTCTAGTGTCCTTCGTTTGGGAGCAAAATGCAAAGGTACAAGACAGCTTTTCCTTGCCAATATCTCTCTTTTGCAAAGAGCTGCGCATTGGAAAATTCAGGGCTATGTCGTGTAGATGATGGCCTAACAGGAGGCTTTAAAATTTTCTTTCTAGTTTCCTTCGTTTGGGAGAAAAATGCAATGGTACAAGAAAGCTTTTCCTTGCCAATATCTCTCTTTTGCAAAGAGCTGCGCATTGGAAAATTCAGGGCTATGTCGTGTAGATGATGGCCTAACAGGAGGCTTTAAAATTTTCTTTCTAGTGTCCTTCGTTTGGGAGAAAAATGCAAAGGTACAAGACAGCTTTTCCTTGCCAATATCTCTCTTTTGCAAAGAGCTACGCATTGGAAAATGCAGGGCTATGTCGTGTAGATGATGGCCTAACAGGAGGCTTTACAATTTTCTTTCTAGTGACCTTCGTTTGGGAGAAAAATGCAAAGGTACAAGACAGCTTTTCCTTGCCAATATCTCTCTTTTGCAAAGAGCTGCGCATTGGAAAATTCAGGGCTATGTCGTGTATATGATGGCCTAACAGGAGGCTTTAAAATTTTAATTCTAGTGTCCTTCGTTTGGGAGAAAAGTGCAAAGGTACAAGACAGCTTTTCCTTGCCAATATCTCTCTTTTGCAAAGAGCTGCGCATTGGAAAATTCAGGGCTATGTCGTGTAGATGATGGTCTAACAGGAGGCTTTAAAATTTTCTTTCTAGTGTCCTTCGTTTGGGAGAAAAATGCAAAGGTACAAGACAGCTTTTCCTTGCCAATATCTCTCGTTTGCAAAGAGCTGCGCATTGGAAAATTCAGGGCTATATCGTGTAGATGATGGCCTAACAGGAGGCTTTAAAATTTTAATTCTAGTGTCCTTCGTTTGGGAGAAAAATGCAATGGTACAAGACAGCTTTTCCTTGCCAATATCTCTCTTTTGCAAAGAGCTGCGCATTGGAAAATTCAGGGCTATGTCGTGTAGATGATGGTCTAACAGGAGGCTTTAAAATTTTCTTTCTAGTGTCCTTCGTTTGGTAGAAAAATGCATTGGTACAATACAGCTTTTCCTTGCCAATATCTCTCTTTTGCAAAGAGCTGCGCATTGGAAAATTCAGGGCTATGCCGTGTAGATGATGGCCTAACAGGAGGCTTTAAAATTTTCTTTCTAGTGTCCTTCGTTTGGGAGAAAAATGCAATGGTACAAGACAGCTTTTCCTTGCCAATATCTCTCTTTTGCAAAGAGCTGCGCATTGGAAAATTCAGGGCTATATCGTGTAGATGATGGCCTTACAGGAGGCTTTAAAATTCTAATTCTAGTGTCCTTCGTTTGGGAGCAAAATGCAAAGGTACAAGACAGCTTTTCCTTGCCAATATCTCTCTTTTGCAAAGAGCTGCGCATTGGAAAATTCAGGGCTATGTCGTGTAGATGATGGCCTAACAGGAGGCTTTAAAATTTTCTTTCTAGTTTCCTTCGTTTGGGAGAAAAATGCAATGGTACAAGAAAGCTTTTCCTTGCCAATATCTCTCTTTTGCAAAGAGCTGCGCATTGGAAAATTCAGGGCTATGTCGTGTAGATGATGGCCTAACAGGAGGCTTTAAAATTTTCTTTCTAGTGTCCTTCGTTTGGGAGAAAAATGCAAAGGTACAAGACAGCTTTTCCTTGCCAATATCTCTCTTTTGCAAAGAGCTACGCATTGGAAAATGCAGGGCTATGTCGTGTAGATGATGGCCTAACAGGAGGCTTTACAATTTTCTTTCTAGTGACCTTCGTTTGGGAGAAAAATGCAAAGGTACAAGACAGTTTTTCCTTGCCAATATCTCTCTTTTGCAAAGAGCTGCGCATTGGAAAATTCAGGGCTATGTCGTGTAGATGATGGCCTAACAGGAGGCTTTAAAATTTTAATTCTAGTGTCCTTCGTTTGGGAGAAAAGTGCAAAGGTACAAGACAGCTTTTCCTTGCCAATATCTCTCTTTTGCAAAGAGCTGCGCATTGGAAAATTCAGGGCTATGTCGTGTAGATGATGGTCTAACAGGAGGCTTTAAAATTTTCTTTCTAGTGTCCTTCGTTTGGGAGAAAAATGCAATGGTACAAGACAGCTTTTCCTTGCCAATATCTCTCTTTTGCAAAGAGCTGCGCATTGGAAAATTCAGGGCTATATCGTGTAGATGATGGCCTAACAGGAGGCTTTAAAATTTTAATTCTAGTTTCCTTCGTTTGGGAGAAAAATGCAATGGTACAAGACAGCTTTTCCTTGCCAATATCTCTCTTTTGCAAAGAGCTGCGCATTGGAAAATTCAGGGCTATGTCGTGTAGATGATGGCCTAACAGGAGGCTTTAAAATTTTATTTCTAGTGTCCTTCGTTTGGGAGAAAAATGCAAAGGTACAAGACAGCTTTTCCTTGCCAATATCTCTCTTTTGCAAAGAGCTGCGCATTGGAAAATTCAGGGCTATATCGTGTAGATGATGGCCTAACAGGAGGCTTTAAAATTTTAATTCTAGTGTCCTTCGTTTGGGAGAAAAATGCAAAGGTACAAGACAGCTTTTCCTTGCCAATATCTCTCGTTTGCAAAGAGCTGCGCATTGGAAAATTCAGGGCTATATCGTGTAGATGATGGCCTAACAGGAGGCTTTAAAATTATAATTCTAGTGTCCTTCGTTTGGGAGAAAAATGCAATGGTACAAGACAGCTTTTCCTTGCCAATATCTCTCTTTTGCAAAGAGCTGCGCATTGGAAAATTCAGGGCTATGTCGTGTAGATGGTGGTCTAACAGGAGGCTTTAAAATTTTATTTCTAGTGTCCTTCGTTTGGGAGAAAAATGCAATGGTACAAGACAGCTTTTCCTTGCCAATATCTCTCTTTTGCAAAGAGCTGCGCATTGGAAAATTCAGGGCTATGTCGTGTAGATGATGGCCTAACAGGAGGCTTTAAAATTTTCTTTCTTGTGTCCTTCGTTTGGGAGAAAAATGCAAAGGTACAAGACAGCTTTTCCTTGCCAATATCTCTCGTTTGCAAAGAGCTGCGCATTGGAAAATTCAGGGCTATATCGTGTAGATGATGGCCTAACAGGAGGCTTTAAAATTTTAATTCTAGTGTCCTTCGTTTGGGAGAAAAATGCAATGGTACAAGACAGCTTTTCCTTGCCAATATCTCTCTTTTGCAAAGAGCTGCGCATTGGAAAATTCAGGGCTATGTCGTGTAGATGATGGTCTAACAGGAGGCTTTAAAATTTTCTTTCTAGTGTCCTTCGTTTGGGAGAAAAATGCAATGGTACAATACAGCTTTTCCTTGCCAATATCTCTCTTTTGCAAAGAGCTGCGCATTGGAAAATTCATGGCTATGCCGTGTAGATGATGGTCTAACAGGAGGCTTTAAAATTTTCTTTCTAGTGTCCTTCGTTTGGGAGAAAAATGCAAAGGTACAAGACAGCTTTTCCTTGCCAATATCTCTCTTTTGCAAAGAGCTGCGCATTGGAAAATTCATGGCTATGCCGTGTAGATGATGGTCTAACAGGAGGCTTTAAAATTTTCTTTCTAGTGTCCTTCGTTTGGGAGAAAAATGCAATGGTACAAGACAGCTTTTCCTTGCCAATATCTCTCTTTTGCAAAGAGCTGCGCATTGGAAAATTCAGGGCTATATCGTGTAGATGATGGCCTAACAGGAGGCTTTAAAATTTTAATTCTAGTGTCCTTCGTTTGGGAGCAAAATGCAAAGGTACAAGACAGCTTTTCCTTGCCAATATCTCTCTTTTGCAAAGAGCTGCGCATTGGAAAATTCAGGGCTATGTCGTGTAGATGATGGCCTAACAGGAGGCTTTAAAATTTTCTTTCTAGTTTCCTTCGTTTGGGAGAAAAATGCAATGGTACAAGAAAGCTTTTCCTTGCCAATATCTCTCTTTTGCAAAGAGCTGCGCATTGGAAAATTCAGGGCTATGTCGTGTAGATGATGGCCTAACAGGAGGCTTTAAAATTTTCTTTCTAGTGTCCTTCGTTTGGGAGAAAAATGCAATGGTACAAGACAGCTTTTCCTTGCCAATATCTCTCTTTTGCAAAGAGCTGCGCATTGGAAAATTCAGGGCTATATCGTGTAGATGATGGCCTAACAGGAGGCTTTAAAATTTTAATTCTAGTGTCCTTCGTTTGGGAGCAAAATGCAAAGGTACAAGACAGCTTTTCCTTGCCAATATCTCTCTTTTGCAAAGAGCTGCGCATTGGAAAATTCAGGGCTATGTCGTGTAGATGATGGCCTAACAGGAGGCTTTAAAATTTTCTTTCTAGTGTCCTTCGTTTGGGAGAAAAATGCAAAGGTACAAGACAGCTTTTCCTTGCCAATATCTCTCTTTTGCAAAGAGCTACGCATTGGAAAATGCAGGGCTATGTCGTGTAGATGATGGCCTAACAGGAGGCTTTACAATTTTCTTTCTAGTGACCTTCGTTTGGGAGAAAAATGCAAAGGTACAAGACAGCTTTTCCTTGCCAATATCTCTCTTTTGCAAAGAGCTGCGCATTGGAAAATTCAGGGCTATGTCGTGTATATGATGGCCTAACAGGAGGCTTTAAAATTTTAATTCTAGTGTCCTTCGTTTGGGAGAAAAGTGCAAAGGTACAAGACAGCTTTTCCTTGCCAATATCTCTCTTTTGCAAAGAGCTGCGCATTGGAAAATTCAGGGCTATGTCGTGTAGATGATGGTCTAACAGGAGGCTTTAAAATTTTCTTTCTAGTGTCCTTCGTTTGGGAGAAAAATGCAAAGGTACAAGACAGCTTTTCCTTGCCAATATCTCTCGTTTGCAAAGAGCTGCGCATTGGAAAATTCAGGGCTATATCGTGTAGATGATGGCCTAACAGGAGGCTTTAAAATTTTAATTCTAGTGTCCTTCGTTTGGGAGAAAAATGCAATGGTACAAGACAGCTTTTCCTTGCCAATATCTCTCTTTTGCAAAGAGCTGCGCATTGGAAAATTCAGGGCTATGTCGTGTAGATGATGGTCTAACAGGAGGCTTTAAAATTTTCTTTCTAGTGTCCTTCGTTTGGTAGAAAAATGCATTGGTACAATACAGCTTTTCCTTGCCAATATCTCTCTTTTGCAAAGAGCTGCGCATTGGAAAATTCAGGGCTATGCCGTGTAGATGATGGCCTAACAGGAGGCTTTAAAATTTTCTTTCTAGTGTCCTTCGTTTGGGAGAAAAATGCAATGGTACAAGACAGCTTTTCCTTGCCAATATCTCTCTTTTGCAAAGAGCTGCGCATTGGAAAATTCAGGGCTATATCGTGTAGATGATGGCCTTACAGGAGGCTTTAAAATTCTAATTCTAGTGTCCTTCGTTTGGGAGCAAAATGCAAAGGTACAAGACAGCTTTTCCTTGCCAATATCTCTCTTTTGCAAAGAGCTGCGCATTGGAAAATTCAGGGCTATGTCGTGTAGATGATGGCCTAACAGGAGGCTTTAACATTTTCTTTCTAGTTTCCTTCGTTTGGGAGAAAAATGCAATGGTACAAGAAAGCTTTTCCTTGCCAATATCTCTCTTTTGCAAAGAGCTGCGCATTGGAAAATTCAGGGCTATGTCGTGTAGATGATGGCCTAACAGGAGGCTTTAAAATTTTCTTTCTAGTGTCCTTCGTTTGGGAGAAAAATGCAAAGGTACAAGACAGCTTTTCCTTGCCAATATCTCTCTTTTGCAAAGAGCTACGCATTGGAAAATGCAGGGCTATGTCGTGTAGATGATGGCCTAACAGGAGGCTTTACAATTTTCTTTCTAGTGACCTTCGTTTGGGAGAAAAATGCAAAGGTACAAGACAGTTTTTCCTTGCCAATATCTCTCTTTTGCAAAGAGCTGCGCATTGGAAAATTCAGGGCTATGTCGTGTAGATGATGGCCTAACAGGAGGCTTTAAAATTTTAATTCTAGTGTCCTTCGTTTGGGAGAAAAGTGCAAAGGTACAAGACAGCTTTTCCTTGCCAATATCTCTCTTTTGCAAAGAGCTGCGCATTGGAAAATTCAGGGCTATGTCGTGTAGATGATGGTCTAACAGGAGGCTTTAAAATTTTCTTTCTAGTGTCCTTCGTTTGGGAGAAAAATGCAATGGTACAAGACAGCTTTTCCTTGCCAATATCTCTCTTTTGCAAAGAGCTGCGCATTGGAAAATTCAGGGCTATATCGTGTAGATGATGGCCTAACAGGAGGCTTTAAAATTTTAATTCTAGTTTCCTTCGTTTGGGAGAAAAATGCAATGGTACAAGACAGCTTTTCCTTGCCAATATCTCTCTTTTGCAAAGAGCTGCGCATTGGAAAATTCAGGGCTATGTCGTGTAGATGATGGCCTAACAGGAGGCTTTAAAATTTTATTTCTAGTGTCCTTCGTTTGGGAGAAAAATGCAAAGGTACAAGACAGCTTTTCCTTGCCAATATCTCTCTTTTGCAAAGAGCTGCGCATTGGAAAATTCAGGGCTATATCGTGTAGATGATGGCCTAACAGGAGGCTTTAAAATTTTAATTCTAGTGTCCTTCGTTTGGGAGAAAAATGCAAAGGTACAAGACAGCTTTTCCTTGCCAATATCTCTCGTTTGCAAAGAGCTGCGCATTGGAAAATTCAGGGCTATATCGTGTAGATGATGGCCTAACAGGAGGCTTTAAAATTATAATTCTAGTGTCCTTCGTTTGGGAGAAAAATGCAATGGTACAAGACAGCTTTTCCTTGCCAATATCTCTCTTTTGCAAAGAGCTGCGCATTGGAAAATTCAGGGCTATGTCGTGTAGATGGTGGTCTAACAGGAGGCTTTAAAATTTTATTTCTAGTGTCCTTCGTTTGGGAGAAAAATGCAATGGTACAAGACAGCTTTTCCTTGCCAATATCTCTCTTTTGCAAAGAGCTGCGCATTGGAAAATTCAGGGCTATGTCGTGTAGATGATGGCCTAACAGGAGGCTTTAAAATTTTCTTTCTTGTGTCCTTCGTTTGGGAGAAAAATGCAAAGGTACAAGACAGCTTTTCCTTGCCAATATCTCTCGTTTGCAAAGAGCTGCGCATTGGAAAATTCAGGGCTATATCGTGTAGATGATGGCCTAACAGGAGGCTTTAAAATTTTAATTCTAGTGTCCTTCGTTTGGGAGAAAAATGCAATGGTACAAGACAGCTTTTCCTTGCCAATATCTCTCTTTTGCAAAGAGCTGCGCATTGGAAAATTCAGGGCTATGTCGTGTAGATGATGGTCTAACAGGAGGCTTTAAAATTTTCTTTCTAGTGTCCTTCGTTTGGGAGAAAAATGCAATGGTACAATACAGCTTTTCCTTGCCAATATCTCTCTTTTGCAAAGAGCTGCGCATTGGAAAATTCATGGCTATGCCGTGTAGATGATGGTCTAACAGGAGGCTTTAAAATTTTCTTTCTAGTGTCCTTCGTTTGGGAGAAAAATGCAAAGGTACAAGACAGCTTTTCCTTGCCAATATCTCTCTTTTGCAAAGAGCTGCGCATTGGAAAATTCATGGCTATGCCGTGTAGATGATGGTCTAACAGGAGGCTTTAAAATTTTCTTTCTAGTGTCCTTCGTTTGGGAGAAAAATGCAATGGTACAAGACAGCTTTTCCTTGCCAATATCTCTCTTTTGCAAAGAGCTGCGCATTGGAAAATTCAGGGCTATATCGTGTAGATGATGGCCTAACAGGAGGCTTTAAAATTTTAATTCTAGTGTCCTTCGTTTGGGAGCAAAATGCAAAGGTACAAGACAGCTTTTCCTTGCCAATATCTCTCTTTTGCAAAGAGCTGCGCATTGGAAAATTCAGGGCTATGTCGTGTAGATGATGGCCTAACAGGAGGCTTTAAAATTTTCTTTCTAGTTTCCTTCGTTTGGGAGAAAAATGCAATGGTACAAGAAAGCTTTTCCTTGCCAATATCTCTCTTTTGCAAAGAGCTGCGCATTGGAAAATTCAGGGCTATGTCGTGTAGATGATGGCCTAACAGGAGGCTTTAAAATTTTCTTTCTAGTGTCCTTCGTTTGGGAGAAAAATGCAATGGTACAAGACAGCTTTTCCTTGCCAATATCTCTCTTTTGCAAAGAGCTGCGCATTGGAAAATTCAGGGCTATATCGTGTAGATGATGGCCTAACAGGAGGCTTTAAAATTTTAATTCTAGTGTCCTTCGTTTGGGAGCAAAATGCAAAGGTACAAGACAGCTTTTCCTTGCCAATATCTCTCTTTTGCAAAGAGCTGCGCATTGGAAAATTCAGGGCTATGTCGTGTAGATGATGGCCTAACAGGAGGCTTTAAAATTTTCTTTCTAGTTTCCTTCGTTTGGGAGAAAAATGCAAAGGTACAAGACAGCTTTTCCTTGCCAATATCTCTCTTTTGCAAAGAGCTACGCATTGGAAAATGCAGGGCTATGTCGTGTAGATGATGGCCTAACAGGAGGCTTTACAATTTTCTTTCTAGTGACCTTCGTTTGGGAGAAAAATGCAAAGGTACAAGACAGCTTTTCCTTGCCAATATCTCTCTTTTGCAAAGAGCTGCGCATTGGAAAATTCAGGGCTATGTCGTGTATATGATGGCCTAACAGGAGGCTTTAAAATTTTAATTCTAGTGTCCTTCGTTTGGGAGAAAAGTGCAAAGGTACAAGACAGCTTTTCCTTGCCAATATCTCTCTTTTGCAAAGAGCTGCGCATTGGAAAATTCAGGGCTATGTCGTGTAGATGATGGTCTAACAGGAGGCTTTAAAATTTTCTTTCTAGTGTCCTTCGTTTGGGAGAAAAATGCAATGGTACAAGACAGCTTTTCCTTGCCAATATCTCTCTTTTGCAAAGAGCTGCGCATTGGAAAATTCAGGGCTATATCGTGTAGATGATGGCCTAACAGGAGGCTTTAAAATTTTAATTCTAGTTTCCTTCGTTTGGGAGAAAAATGCAATGGTACAAGACAGCTTTTCCTTGCCAATATCTCTCTTTTGCAAAGAGCTGCGCATTGGAAAATTCAGGGCTATGTCGTGTAGATGATGGTCTAACAGGAGGCTTTAAAATTTTCTTTCTAGTGTCCTTCGTTTGGGAGAAAAATGCAATGGTACAAGACAGCTTTTCCTTGCCAATATCTCTCTTTTGCAAAGAGCTGCGCATTGGAAAATTCAGGGCTATGTCGTGTAGATGATGGCCTAACAGGAGGCTTTAAAATTTTATTTCTAGTGTCCTTCGTTTGGGAGAAAAATGCAAAGGTACAAGACAGCTTTTCCTTGCCAATATCTCTCTTTTGCAAAGAGCTGCGCATTGGAAAATTCAGGGCTATATCGTGTAGATGATGGCCTAACAGGAGGCTTTAAAATTTTAATTCTAGTGTCCTTCGTTTGGGAGAAAAATGCAAAGGTACAAGACAGCTTTTCCTTGCCAATATCTCTCGTTTGCAAAGAGCTGCGCATTGGAAAATTCAGGGCTATATCGTGTAGATGATGGCCTAACAGGAGGCTTTAAAATTTTAATTCTAGTGTCCTTCGTTTGGGAGAAAAATGCAATGGTACAAGACAGCTTTTCCTTGCCAATATCTCTCTTTTGCAAAGAGCTGCGCATTGGAAAATTCAGGGCTATGTCGTGTAGATGGTGGTCTAACAGGAGGCTTTAAAATTTTATTTCTAGTGTCCTTCGTTTGGGAGAAAAATGCAATGGTACAAGACAGCTTTTCCTTGCCAATATCTCTCTTTTGCAAAGAGCTGCGCATTGGAAAATTCAGGGCTATGTCGTGTAGATGATGGCCTAACAGGAGGCTTTAAAATTTTCTTTCTTGTGTCCTTCGTTTGGGAGAAAAATGCAAAGGTACAAGACAGCTTTTCCTTGCCAATATCTCTCGTTTGCAAAGAGCTGCGCATTGGAAAATTCAGGGCTATATCGTGTAGATGATGGCCTAACAGGAGGCTTTAAAATTTTAATTCTAGTGTCCTTCGTTTGGGAGAAAAATGCAATGGTACAAGACAGCTTTTCCTTGCCAATATCTCTCTTTTGCAAAGAGCTGCGCATTGGAAAATTCAGGGCTATGTCGTGTAGATGATGGTCTAACAGGAGGCTTTAAAATTTTCTTTCTAGTGTCCTTCGTTTGGGAGAAAAATGCAATGGTACAATACAGCTTTTCCTTGCCAATATCTCTCTTTTGCAAAGAGCTGCGCATTGGAAAATTCATGGCTATGCCGTGTAGATGATGGTCTAACAGGAGGCTTTAAAATTTTCTTTCTAGTGTCCTTCGTTTGGGAGAAAAATGCAAAGGTACAAGACAGCTTTTCCTTGCCAATATCTCTCTTTTGCAAAGAGCTGCGCATTGGAAAATTCATGGCTATGCCGTGTAGATGATGGTCTAACAGGAGGCTTTAAAATTTTCTTTCTAGTGTCCTTCGTTTGGGAGAAAAATGCAATGGTACAAGACAGCTTTTCCTTGCCAATATCTCTCTTTTGCAAAGAGCTGCGCATTGGAAAATTCAGGGCTATATCGTGTAGATGATGGCCTAACAGGAGGCTTTAAAATTTTAATTCTAGTGTCCTTCGTTTGGGAGCAAAATGCAAAGGTACAAGACAGCTTTTCCTTGCCAATATCTCTCTTTTGCAAAGAGCTGCGCATTGGAAAATTCAGGGCTATGTCGTGTAGATGATGGCCTAACAGGAGGCTTTAAAATTTTCTTTCTAGTTTCCTTCGTTTGGGAGAAAAATGCAATGGTACAAGAAAGCTTTTCCTTGCCAATATCTCTCTTTTGCAAAGAGCTGCGCATTGGAAAATTCAGGGCTATGTCGTGTAGATGATGGCCTAACAGGAGGCTTTAAAATTTTCTTTCTAGTGTCCTTCGTTTGGGAGAAAAATGCAAAGGTACAAGACAGCTTTTCCTTGCCAATATCTCTCTTTTGCAAAGAGCTACGCATTGGAAAATTCAGGGCTATGTCGTGTAGATGATGGCCTAACAGGAGGCTTTAAAATTTTCTTTCTAGTGACCTTCGTTTGGGAGAAAAATGCAAAGGTACAAGACAGCTTTTCCTTGCCAATATCTCTCTTTTGCAAAGAGCTGCGCATTGGAAAATTCAGGGCTATATCGTGTAGATGATGGCCTAACAGGAGGCAGTAAACATTTAATTCTAGTGTCCTTCGTTTGGGAGAAAAATGCAAAGGTACAAGACAGCTTTTCCTTGCCAATATCTCGCTTTTGCAAAGAGCTGCGCATTGGAAAATTCAGGGCTATGTCGTGTAGATGATGGTCTAACAGGAGGCTTTAAAATTTTCTTTCTAGTGTCCTTCGTTTGGGAGAAAAATGCAATGGTACAATACAGCTTTTCCTTGCCAATATCTCTCTTTTGCAAAGAGCTGCGCATTGGAAAATTCAGGGCTATGTCGTGTAGATGATGGCCTAACAGGAGGCTTTAAAATTTTCTTTCTAGTGTCCTTCGTTTCGGAGAAAAATGCAAAGGTACAAGACAGCTTTTCCTTGCCAATATCTCTCTTTTGCAAAGAGCTGCGCATTGGAAAATTCAGGGCTATATCGTGTAGATGATGGCCTAACAGGAGGCTTTAAAATTTTAATTCTAGTGTCCTTCGTTTGGGAGAAAAATGCAATGGTACAAGACAGCTTTTCCTTGCCAATATCTCTCTTTTGCAAAGAGCTGCGCATTGGAAAATTCAGGGCTATGTCGTGTAGATGATGGTCTAACAGGAGGCTTTAAAATTTTCTTTCTAGTGTCCTTCGTTTGGGAGAAAAATGCAATGGTAGAAGACAGCTTTTCCTTGCCAATATCTCTCTTTTGCAAAGAGCTGCGCATTGGAAAATTCAGGGCTATGTCGTGTAGATGATGGCCTAACAGGAGGCTTTAAAATTTTCTTTCTAGTGTCCTTCGTTTGGGAGAAAAATGCAAAGGTACAAGACAGCTTTTCCTTGCCAATATCTCTCTTTTGCAAAGAGCTGCGCATTGGAAAATTCAGGGCTATATCGTGTAGATGATGGCCTAACAGGAGGCTTTAAAATTTTAATTCTAGTGTCCTTCGTTTGGGAGAAAAATGCAATGGTACAAGACAGCTTTTCCTTGCCAATATCTCTCTTTTGCAAAGAGCTGCGCATTGGAAAATTCAGGGCTATATCGTGTAGATGATGGCCTAACAGGAGGCTTTAAAATTTTAATTCTAGTGTCCTTCGTTTGGGAGAAAAATGCAAAGGTACAAGACAGCTTTTCCTTGCCAATATCTCTCGTTTGCAAAGAGCTGCGCATTGGAAAATTCAGGGCTATATCGTGTAGATGATGGTCTAACAGGAGGCTTTAAAATTTTAATTCTAGTGTCCTTCGTTTGGGAGAAAAATGCAATGGTACAAGACAGCTTTTCCTTGCCAATATCTCTCTTTTGCAAAGAGCTGCGCATTGGAAAATTCAGGGCTATGTCGTGTAGATGGTGGTCTAACAGGAGGCTTTAAAATTTTATTTCTAGTGTCCTTCGTTTGGGAGAAAAATGCAATGGTACAAGACAGCTTTTCCTTGCCAATATCTCTCTTTTGCAAAGAGCTGCGCATTGGAAAATTCAGGGCTATGTCGTGTAGATGATGGCCTAACAGGAGGCTTTAAAATTTTCTTTCTTGTGTCCTTCGTTTGGGAGAAAAATGCAAATGTACAAGACAGCTTTTCCTTGCCAATATCTCTCGTTTGCAAAGAGCTGCGCATTGGAAAATTCAGGGCTATATCGTGTAGATGATGGCCTAACAGGAGGCTTTAAAATTTTAATTCTAGTGTCCTTCGTTTGGGAGAAAAATGCAATGGTACAAGACAGCTTTTCCTTGCCAATATCTCTCTTTTGCAAAGAGCTGCGCATTGGAAAATTCAGGGCTATGTCGTGTAGATGATGGTCTAACAGGAGGCTTTAAAATTTTCTTTCTAGTGTCCTTCGTTTGGTAGAAAAATGCATTGGTACAATACAGCTTTTCCTTGCCAATATCTCTCTTTTGCAAAGAGCTGCGCATTGGAAAATTCAGGGCTATGCCGTGTAGATGATGGCCTAACAGGAGGCTTTAAAATTTTCTTTCTAGTGTCCTTCGTTTGGGAGAAAAATGCAATGGTACAAGACAGCTTTTCCTTGCCAATATCTCTCTTTTGCAAAGAGCTGCGCATTGGAAAATTCAGGGCTATATCGTGTAGATGATGGCCTTACAGGAGGCTTTAAAATTCTAATTCTAGTGTCCTTCGTTTGGGAGCAAAATGCAAAGGTACAAGACAGCTTTTCCTTGCCAATATCTCTCTTTTGCAAAGAGCTGCGCATTGGAAAATTCAGGGCTATGTCGTGTAGATGATGGCCTAACAGGAGGCTTTAAAATTTTCTTTCTAGTTTCCTTCGTTTGGGAGAAAAATGCAATGGTACAAGAAAGCTTTTCCTTGCCAATATCTCTCTTTTGCAAAGAGCTGCGCATTGGAAAATTCAGGGCTATGTCGTGTAGATGATGGCCTAACAGGAGGCTTTAAAATTTTCTTTCTAGTGTCCTTCGTTTGGGAGAAAAATGCAAAGGTACAAGACAGCTTTTCCTTGCCAATATCTCTCTTTTGCAAAGAGCTACGCATTGGAAAATGCAGGGCTATGTCGTGTAGATGATGGCCTAACAGGAGGCTTTACAATTTTCTTTCTAGTGACCTTCGTTTGGGAGAAAAATGCAAAGGTACAAGACAGCTTTTCCTTGCCAATATCTCTCTTTTGCAAAGAGCTGCGCATTGGAAAATTCAGGGCTATGTCGTGTAGATGATGGCCTAACAGGAGGCTTTAAAATTTTAATTCTAGTGTCCTTCGTTTGGGAGAAAAGTGCAAAGGTACAAGACAGCTTTTCCTTGCCAATATCTCTCTTTTGCAAAGAGCTGCGCATTGGAAAATTCAGGGCTATGTCGTGTAGATGATGGTCTAACAGGAGGCTTTAAAATTTTCTTTCTAGTGTCCTTCGTTTGGGAGAAAAATGCAATGGTACAAGACAGCTTTTCCTTGCCAATATCTCTCTTTTGCAAAGAGCTGCGCATTGGAAAATTCAGGGCTATATCGTGTAGATGATGGCCTAACAGGAGGCTTTAAAATTTTAATTCTAGTTTCCTTCGTTTGGGAGAAAAATGCAATGGTACAAGACAGCTTTTCCTTGCCAATATCTCTCTTTTGCAAAGAGCTGCGCATTGGAAAATTCAGGGCTATGTCGTGTAGATGATGGTCTAACAGGAGGCTTTAAAATTTTCTTTCTAGTGTCCTTCGTTTGGGAGAAAAATGCAATGGTACAAGACAGCTTTTCCTTGCCAATATCTCTCTTTTGCAAAGAGCTGCGCATTGGAAAATTCAGGGCTATGTCGTGTAGATGATGGCCTAACAGGAGGCTTTAAAATTTTATTTCTAGTGTCCTTCGTTTGGGAGAAAAATGCAAAGGTACAAGACAGCTTTTCCTTGCCAATATCTCTCTTTTGCAAAGAGCTGCGCATTGGAAAATTCAGGGCTATATCGTGTAGATGATGGCCTAACAGGAGGCTTTAAAATTTTAATTCTAGTGTCCTTCGTTTGGGAGAAAAATGCAAAGGTACAAGACAGCTTTTCCTTGCCAATATCTCTCGTTTGCAAAGAGCTGCGCATTGGAAAATTCAGGGCTATATCGTGTAGATGATGGCCTAACAGGAGGCTTTAAAATTTTAATTCTAGTGTCCTTCGTTTGGGAGAAAAATGCAATGGTACAAGACAGCTTTTCCTTGCCAATATCTCTCTTTTGCAAAGAGCTGCGCATTGGAAAATTCAGGGCTATGTCGTGTAGATGGTGGTCTAACAGGAGGCTTTAAAATTTTATTTCTAGTGTCCTTCGTTTGGGAGAAAAATGCAATGGTACAAGACAGCTTTTCCTTGCCAATATCTCTCTTTTGCAAAGAGCTGCGCATTGGAAAATTCAGGGCTATGTCGTGTAGATGATGGCCTAACAGGAGGCTTTAAAATTTTCTTTCTTGTGTCCTTCGTTTGGGAGAAAAATGCAAAGGTACAAGACAGCTTTTCCTTGCCAATATCTCTCGTTTGCAAAGAGCTGCGCATTGGAAAATTCAGGGCTATATCGTGTAGATGATGGCCTAACAGGAGGCTTTAAAATTTTAATTCTAGTGTCCTTCGTTTGGGAGAAAAATGCAATGGTACAAGACAGCTTTTCCTTGCCAATATCTCTCTTTTGCAAAGAGCTGCGCATTGGAAAATTCAGGGCTATGTCGTGTAGATGATGGTCTAACAGGAGGCTTTAAAATTTTCTTTCTAGTGTCCTTCGTTTGGGAGAAAAATGCAATGGTACAATACAGCTTTTCCTTGCCAATATCTCTCTTTTGCAAAGAGCTGCGCATTGGAAAATTCATGGCTATGCCGTGTAGATGATGGTCTAACAGGAGGCTTTAAAATTTTCTTTCTAGTGTCCTTCGTTTGGGAGAAAAATGCAAAGGTACAAGACAGCTTTTCCTTGCCAATATCTCTCTTTTGCAAAGAGCTGCGCATTGGAAAATTCATGGCTATGCCGTGTAGATGATGGTCTAACAGGAGGCTTTAAAATTTTCTTTCTAGTGTCCTTCGTTTGGGAGAAAAATGCAATGGTACAAGACAGCTTTTCCTTGCCAATATCTCTCTTTTGCAAAGAGCTGCGCATTGGAAAATTCAGGGCTATATCGTGTAGATGATGGCCTAACAGGAGGCTTTAAAATTTTAATTCTAGTGTCCTTCGTTTGGGAGCAAAATGCAAAGGTACAAGACAGCTTTTCCTTGCCAATATCTCTCTTTTGCAAAGAGCTGCGCATTGGAAAATTCAGGGCTATGTCGTGTAGATGATGGCCTAACAGGAGGCTTTAAAATTTTCTTTCTAGTTTCCTTCGTTTGGGAGAAAAATGCAATGGTACAAGAAAGCTTTTCCTTGCCAATATCTCTCTTTTGCAAAGAGCTGCGCATTGGAAAATTCAGGGCTATGTCGTGTAGATGATGGCCTAACAGGAGGCTTTAAAATTTTCTTTCTAGTGTCCTTCGTTTGGGAGAAAAATGCAAAGGTACAAGACAGCTTTTCCTTGCCAATATCTCTCTTTTGCAAAGAGCTACGCATTGGAAAATTCAGGGCTATGTCGTGTAGATGATGGCCTAACAGGAGGCTTTAAAATTTTCTTTCTAGTGACCTTCGTTTGGGAGAAAAATGCAAAGGTACAAGACAGCTTTTCCTTGCCAATATCTCTCTTTTGCAAAGAGCTGCGCATTGGAAAATTCAGGGCTATATCGTGTAGATGATGGCCTAACAGGAGGCAGTAAACATTTAATTCTAGTGTCCTTCGTTTGGGAGAAAAATGCAATGGTACAAGACAGCTTTTCCTTGCCAATATCTCTCTTTTGCAAAGAGCTGCGCATTGGAAAATTCAGGGCTATGTCGTGTAGATGATGGTCTAACAGGAGGCTTTAAAATTTTCTTTCTAGTGTCCTTCGTTTGGGAGAAAAATGCAATGGTAGAAGACAGCTTTTCCTTGCCAATATCTCTCTTTTGCAAAGAGCTGCGCATTGGAAAATTCAGGGCTATGTCGTGTAGATGATGGCCTAACAGGAGGCTTTAAAATTTTCTTTCTAGTGTCCTTCGATTGGGAGAAAAATGCAAAGGTACAAGACAGCTTTTCCTTGCCAATATCTCTCTTTTGCAAAGAGCTGCGCATTGGAAAATTCAGGGCTATATCGTGTAGATGATGGCCTAACAGGAGGCTTTAAAATTTTAATTCTAGTGTCCTTCGTTTGGGAGAAAAATGCAATGGTACAAGACAGCTTTTCCTTGCCAATATCTCTCTTTTGCAAAGAGCTGCGCATTGGAAAATTCAGGGCTATATCGTGTAGATGATGGCCTAACAGGAGGCTTTAAAATTTTAATTCTAGTGTCCTTCGTTTGGGAGAAAAATGCAAAGGTACAAGACAGCTTTTCCTTGCCAATATCTCTCGTTTGCAAAGAGCTGCGCATTGGAAAATTCAGGGCTATATCGTGTAGATGATGGTCTAACAGGAGGCTTTAAAATTTTAATTCTAGTGTCCTTCGTTTGGGAGAAAAATGCAATGGTACAAGACAGCTTTTCCTTGCCAATATCTCTCTTTTGCAAAGAGCTGCGCATTGGAAAATTCAGGGCTATGTCGTGTAGATGGTGGTCTAACAGGAGGCTTTAAAATTTTATTTCTAGTGTCCTTCGTTTGGGAGAAAAATGCAATGGTACAAGACAGCTTTTCCTTGCCAATATCTCTCTTTTGCAAAGAGCTGCGCATTGGAAAATTCAGGGCTATGTCGTGTAGATGATGGCCTAACAGGAGGCTTTAAAATTTTCTTTCTTGTGTCCTTCGTTTGGGAGAAAAATGCAAAGGTACAAGACAGCTTTTCCTTGCCAATATCTCTCGTTTGCAAAGAGCTGCGCATTGGAAAATTCAGGGCTATATCGTGTAGATGATGGCCTAACAGGAGGCTTTAAAATTTTAATTCTAGTGTCCTTCGTTTGGGAGAAAAATGCAATGGTACAAGACAGCTTTTCCTTGCCAATATCTCTCTTTTGCAAAGAGCTGCGCATTGGAAAATTCAGGGCTATGTCGTGTAGATGATGGCCTAACAGGAGGCTTTAAAATTTTCTTTCTAGTGTCCTTCGTTTGGGAGAAAAATGCAATGGTACAAGACAGCTTTTCCTTGCCAATATCTCTCTTTTGCAAAGAGCTGCGCATTGGAAAATTCAGGGCTATATCGTGTAGATGATGGCCTTACAGGAGGCTTTAAAATTCTAATTCTAGTGTCCTTCGTTTGGGAGCAAAATGCAAAGGTACAAGACAGCTTTTCCTTGCCAATATCTCTCTTTTGCAAAGAGCTGCGCATTGGAAAATTCAGGGCTATGTCGTGTAGATGATGGCCTAACAGGAGGCTTTAAAATTTTCTTTCTAGTTTCCTTCGTTTGGGAGAAAAATGCAATGGTACAAGAAAGCTTTTCCTTGCCAATATCTCTCTTTTGCAAAGAGCTGCGCATTGGAAAATTCAGGGCTATGTCGTGTAGATGATGGCCTAACAGGAGGCTTTAAAATTTTCTTTCTAGTGTCCTTCGTTTGGGAGAAAAATGCAAAGGTACAAGACAGCTTTTCCTTGCCAATATCTCTCTTTTGCAAAGAGCTACGCATTGGAAAATGCAGGGCTATGTCGTGTAGATGATGGCCTAACAGGATGCTTTACAATTTTCTTTCTAGTGACCTTCGTTTGGGAGAAAAATGCAAAGGTACAAGACAGCTTTTCCTTGCCAATATCTCTCTTTTGCAAAGAGCTGCGCATTGGAAAATTCAGGGCTATGTCGTGTAGATGATGGCCTAACAGGAGGCTTTAAAATTTTAATTCTAGTGTCCTTCGTTTGGGAGAAAAGTGCAAAGGTACAAGACAGCTTTTCCTTGCCAATATCTCTCTTTTGCAAAGAGCTGCGCATTGGAAAATTCAGGGCTATGTCGTGTAGATGATGGCCTAACAGGAGGCTTTAACATTTTCTTTCTAGTGTCCTTCGTTTGGGAGAAAAATGCAATGGTACAAGACAGCTTTTCCTTGCCAATATCTCTCTTTTGCAAAGAGCTGCGCATTGGAAAATTCAGGGCTATGTCGTGTAGATGATGGTCTAACAGGAGGCTTTAAAATTTTCTTTCTAGTGTCCTTCGTTTGGGAGAAAAATGCAATGGTACAAGACAGCTTTTCCTTGCCAATATCTCTCTTTTGCAAAGAGCTGCGCATTGGAAAATTCAGGGCTATGTCGTGTAGATGATGGCCTAACAGGAGGCTTTAAAATTTTCTTTCTAGTGTCCTTCGTTTGGGAGAAAAATGCAAAGGTACAAGACAGCTTTTCCTTGCCAATATCTCTCGTTTGCAAAGAGCTGCGCATTGGAAAATTCAGGGCTATGTCGTGTAGATGATGGCCTAACAGGAGGCTTTAAAATTTTCTTTCTAGTGACCTTCGTTTGGGAGAAAAATGCAAAGGTACAAGACAGCTTTTCCTTGCCAATATCTCTCTTTTGCAAAGAGCTGCGCATTGGAAAATTCAGGGCTATGTCGTGTAGATGATGGCCTAACAGGAGGCTTTAAAATTTTAATTCTAGTGTCCTTCGTTTGGGAGAAAAATGCAAAGGTACAAGACAGCTTTTCCTTGCCAATATCTCTCTTTTGCAAAGAGCTGCGCATTGGAAAATTCAGGGCTATGTCGTGTAGATGATGGCCTAACAGGAGGCTTTAACATTTTCTTTCTAGTGTCCTTCGTTTGGGAGAAAAATGCAATGGTACAAGACAGCTTTTCCTTGCCAATATCTCTCTTTTGCAAAGAGCTGCGCATTGGAAAATTCAGGGCTATGTCGTGTAGATGATGGTCTAACAGGAGGCTTTAAAATTTTCTTTCTAGTGTCCTTCGTTTGGGAGAAAAATGCAATGGTACAAGACAGCTTTTCCTTGCCAATATCTCTCTTTTGCAAAGAGCTGCGCATTGGAAAATTCAGGGCTATGTCGTGTAGATGATGGCCTAACAGGAGGCTTTAAAATTTTCTTTCTAGTGTCCTTCGTTTGGGAGAAAAATGCAAAGGTACAAGACAGCTTTTCCTTGCCAATATCTCTCGTTTGCAAAGAGCTGCGCATTGGAAAATTCAGGGCTATATCGTGTAGATGATGGCCTAACAGGAGGCTTTAAAATTTTAATTCTAGTGTCCTTCGTTTGGGAGAAAAATGCAATGGTACAAGACAGCTTTTCCTTGCCAATATCTCTCTTTTGCAAAGAGCTGCGCATTGGAAAATTCAGGGATATGTCGTGTAGATGATGGTCTAACAGGAGGCTTTAAAATTTTCTTTCTAGTGTCCTTCGTTTGGGAGAAAAATGCAATGGTACAAGACAGCTTTTCCTTGCCAATATCTCTCTTTTGCAAAGAGCTGCGCATTGGAAAATTCAGGGCTATGTCGTGTAGATGATGGCCTAACAGGAGGCTTTAAAATTTTCTTTCTAGTGTCCTTCGTTTGGGAGAAAAATGCAAAGGTACAAGACAGCTTTTCCTTGCCAATATCTCTCGTTTGCAAAGAGCTGCGCATTGGAAAATTCAGGGCTATATCGTGTAGATGATGGCCTAACAGGAGGCTTTAAAATTTTAATTCTAGTGTCCTTCGTTTGGGAGAAAAATGCAATGGTACAAGACAGCTTTTCCTTGCCAATATCTCTCTTTTGCAAAGAGCTGCGCTTTGGAAAATTCAGGGCTATGTCGTGTAGATGATGGTCTAACAGGAGGCTTTAAAATTTTCTTTCTAGTGTCCTTCGTTTGGGAGAAAAATGCAAAGGTACAAGACAGCTTTTCCTTGCCAATATCTCTCTTTTGCAAAGAGCTGCGCATTGGAAAATTCGGGGCTATGTCGTGTAGATGATGGTCTAACAGGAGGCTTTAAAATTTTCTTTCTAGTGTCCTTCGTTTGGGAGAAAAATGCAATGGTACAAGACAGCTTTTCCTTGCCAATATCTCTCTTTTGCAAAGAGCTGCGCATTGGAAAATTCAGGGCTATGTCGTGTAGATGATGGCCTAACAGGAGGCTTTAAAATTTTCTTTCTAGTGTCCTTCGTTTGGGAGAAAAATGCAAAGGTACAAGACAGCTTTTCCTTGCCAATATCTCTCGTTTGCAAAGAGCTGCGCATTGGAAAATTCAGGGCTATATCGTGTAGATGATGGCCTAACAGGAGGCTTTAAAATTTTAATTCTAGTGTCCTTCGTTTGGGAGAAAAATGCAAAGGTACAAGACAGCTTTTCCTTGCCAATATCTCTCTTTTGCAAAGAGCTGCGCATTGGAAAATTCATGGCTATGCCGTGTAGATGATGGTCTAACAGGAGGCTTTAAAATTTTAATTCTAGTGTCCTTCGTTTGGGAGAAAAATGCAATGGTACAAGAATGAAAATTAGACACTAGAATGAAAATTTTAAAGCCTCCTGTTAGTGCTTCATCTACACGGCATAGCCCTGAATTTTGCTATGCGTAGCTCTTTGCAAAAGAGAGATATTGGCAAGGAAAAGCTGTCTTGAACCTTTGCATTTTTCTCCCAAACGAAGGACACTAGAATTAAAATTTTAAAGCCTCCTGTTAGTGCTTCATCTACACGGCATAGCCCTAAATTTTCCAATGCGTAGCTCTTTGCAAAAGAGAGATATTGGCAAGGAAAAGCTGTCTTGTACCTTTGCAGTTTTCTCCCAAACGAAGGACACTAGAATTAAAATTTTAAAGCCTCCTGTTAGGCCATCATCTACACGACATAGCCCTGAATTTTCCAATGCGTAGCTCTTTGCAAAAGAGAGATATTGGCAAGGAAAAGCTGTCTTGTACCTTTGCATTTTTCTCCCAACGAAGGTCACTAGAAAGAAAATTTTAAAGTCTCCTGTTAAGCCATCATCTACACGACATAGCACTGAATTTTCCAATGCGTAGCTCTTTGCAAAAGAGAGATATTGGCAAGGAAAAGCTGTCTTGTACCTTTGCATTTTTCTCCCAAACGAAGGACACTAGAATTAAAATTTTAAAGCCTCCTGTTAGGCCATCATCTACACGACATAGCCCTGAATTTTCCAATGCGCAGCTCTTTGCAAAAGAGAGATATTGGCAAGGAAAAGCTGTCTTGTACCTTTGCATTTTTCTCCCAAACAAAGGTCACTAGAAAGAAAATTTTAAAGCCTCCTGTTAGGCCATCATCTACACGACATAGCCCTGAATTTTCCAATGCGTAGCTCTTTGCAAAAGAGAGATATTGGCAAGGAAAAGCTGTCTTGTACCTTTGCATTTTTCTCCCAAACGAAGGACACTAGAAAGAAAATTTTAAAGCCTCCTGTTAGGCCATCATCTACACGACATAGCCCTGAATTTTCCAATGCGCAGCTCTTTGCAAAAGAGAGATATTGGCAAGGAAAAGCTGTCTTGTACCTTTGCATTTTGCTCCCAAACGAAGGACACTAAAATTAAAATTTTAAAGCCTCCTGTTAGGCCATCATCTACACGATATAGCCCTGAATTTTCCAATGCGCAGCTCTTTGCAAAAGAGAGATATTGGCAAGGAAAAGCTGTCTTGTACCATTGCATTTTTCTCCCAAACGAAGGACACTAGAAAGAAAATTTTAAAGCCTCCTGTTAGACCATCATCTACACGGCATAGCTATGAATTTTCCAATGCGCAGCTCTTTGCAAAAGAGAGATATTGGCAAGGAAAAGCTGTCTTGTACCTTTGCATTTTTCTCCCAAACGAAGGACACTAGAAAGAAAATTTTAAAGCCTCCTGTTAGGCCATCATCTACACGACATAGCCCTGAATTTTCCAATGCGCAGCTCTTTGCAAACGAGAGATATTGGCAAGGAAAAGCTGTCTTGTACCTTTGCATTTTTCTCCCAAACGAAGGACACAAGAAAGAAAATTTTAAAGCCTCCTGTTAGGCCATCATCTACACGACATAGCCCTGAATTTTCCAATGCGCAGCTCTTTGCAAAAGAGAGATATTGGCAAGGAAAAGCTGTCTTGTACCATTGCATTTTTCTCCCAAACGAAGGACACTAGAAATAAAATTTTAAAGCCTCCTGTTAGACCATCATCTACACGACTTAGCCCTGAATTTTCCAATGCGCAGCTCTTTGCAAAAGAGAGATATTCGCAAGGAAAAGCTGTCTTGTACCATTGCATTTTTCTCCCAAACGAAGGACACTAGAATTCAAATTTTAAAGCCTCCTGTTAGGCCATCATCTACACGATATAGCCCTGAATTTTCCAATGCGCAGCTCTTTGCAAACGAGAGATATTGGCAAGGAAAAGCTGTCTTGTACCTTTGCATTTTTCTCCCAAACGAAGGACACTAGAAAGAACATTTTAAAGCCTCCTGTTAGACCATCATCTACACGGCATAGCCATGAATTTTCCAATGCGCAGCTCTTTGCAAAAGAGAGATATTGGCAAGGAAAAGCTGTCTTGTACCTTTGCATTTTTCTCCCAAACGAAGGACACTAGAATTAAAATTTTAAAGCCTCCTGTTAGGCCATCATCTACACGATATAGCCCTGAATTTTCCAATGCGCAGCTCTTTGCAAAAGAGAGATATTGGCAAGGAAAAGCTGTCTTGTACCTTTGCATTTTTCTCCCAAACGAAGGACACTAGAAAGAAAATTTTAAAGCCTCCTGTTAGGCCATCATCTACACGACATAGCCCTGAATTTTCCAATGCGCAGCTCTTTGCAAAAGAGAGATATTGGCAAGGAAAAGCTGTCTTGTACCATTGCATTTTTCTCCCAAACGAAGGACACTAGAAAGAAAATTTTAAAGCCTCCTGTTAGACCATCATCTACACGACATAGCCCTGAATTTTCCAATGCGCAGCTCTTTGCAAAAGAGAGATATTCGCAAGGAAAAGCTGTCTTGTACCATTGCATTTTTCTCCCAAACGAAGGACACTAGAATTCAAATTTTAAAGCCTCCTGTTAGGCCATCATCTACACGATATAGCCCTGAATTTTCCAATGCGCAGCTCTTTGCAAACGAGAGATATTGGCAAGGAAAAGCTGTCTTGTACCTTTGCATTTTTCTCCCAAACGAAGGACACTAGAAAGAACATTTTAAAGCCTCCTGTTAGACCATCATCTACACGGCATAGCCATGAATTTTCCAATGCGCAGCTCTTTGCAAAAGAGAGATATTGGCAAGGAAAAGCTGTCTTGTACCTTTGCATTTTTCTCCCAAACGAAGGACACTAGAATTAAAATTTTAAAGCCTCCTGTTAGGCCATCATCTACACGATATAGCCCTGAATTTTCCAATGCGCAGCTCTTTGCAAAAGAGAGATATTGGCAAGGAAAAGCTGTCTTGTACCTTTGCATTTTTCTCCCAAACGAAGGACACTAGAAAGAAAATTTTAAAGCCTCCTGTTAGGCCATCATCTACACGACATAGCCCTGAATTTTCCAATGCGCAGCTCTTTGCAAAAGAGAGATATTGGCAAGGAAAAGCTGTCTTGTACCATTGCATTTTTCTCCCAAACGAAGGACACTAGAAAGAAAATTTTAAAGCCTCCTGTTAGACCATCATCTACACGACATAGCCCTGAATTTTCCAATGCGCAGCTCTTTGCAAAAGAGAGATATTGGCAAGGAAAAGCTGTCTTGTACCATTGCATTTTTCTACCAAACGAAGGACACTAGAATTAAAATTTTAAAGCCTCCTGTTAGGCCATCATCTACACGATATAGCCCTGAATTTTCCAATGCGCAGCTCTTTGCAAACGAGAGATATTGGCAAGGAAAAGCTGTCTTGTACCTTTGCATTTTTCTCCCAAACGAAGGACACTAGAAAGAAAATTTTAAAGCCTCCTGTTAGGCCATCATCTACACGACATAGCCCTGAATTTTCCAATGCGCAGCTCTTTGCAAAAAAGAGATATTGGCAAGGAAAAGCTGTCTTGTACCATTGCATTTTTCTCCCAAACGAAGGACACTAGAAAGAAAATTTTAAAGCCTCCTGTTAGACCATCATCTACACGACATAGCCCTGAATTTTCCAATGCGCAGCTCTTTGCAAAAGAGAGATATTGGCAAGGAAAAGCTGTCTTGTACCATTGCATTTTTCTCCCAAACGAAGGACACTAGAAAGAAAATTTTAAAGCCTCCTGTTAGGCCATCATCTACACGACATAGCCCTGAATTTTCCGATGCGCAGCTCTTTGCAAAAGAGAGATATTGGCAAGGAAAAGCTGTCTTGTACCTTTGCATTTTTCTCCCAAACGAAGTACACTAGAATTAAAATTTTAAAGCCTCCTGTTAGGCCATCATCTACACGACATAGCCCTGAATTTTCCAATGCGCAGCTCTTTGCAAAAGAGAGATATTGGCAAGGAAAAGCTGTCTTGTACCATTGCATTTTTCTCCCAAACGAGGGTCACTAGAAAGAAAATTTTAAAGCCTCCTGTTAAGCCATCATCTACACGACATAGCCCTGAATTTTCCAATGCGCAGCTCTTTGCAAAAGAGAGATATTGGCAAGGAAAAGCTGTCTTGTACCTTTGCATTTTTCTCCCAAACGAAGGACACTAGAAAGAAAATTTTAAAGCCTCCTGTTAGGCCATCATCTACACGACATAGCCCTGAATTTTCCAATGCGCAGCTCTTTGCAAACGAGAGATATTGGCAAGGAAAAGCTGTCTTGTACCTTTGCATTTTTCTCCCAAACGAAGGACACTAGAAAGAAAATTTTAAAGCCTCCTGTTAGGCCATCATCTACACGACATAGCCCTGAATTTTCCAAAGCGCAGCTCTTTGCAAAAGAGAGATATTGGCAAGGAAAAGCTGTCTTGTACCATTGCATTTTTCTCCCAAACGAAGGACACTAGAAAGAAAATTTTAAAGCCTCCTGTTAGACCATCATCTACACGGCATAGCCATGAATTTTCCAATGCGAAGCTCTTTGCAAAAGAGAGATATTGGCAAGGAAAAGCTATCTTGTACCTTTGCATTTTTCTCCCAAACGAAGGACACTAGAATTAAAATTTTAAAGCCTCCTGTTAGGCCATCATCTACACGACATAGCCCTGAATTTTCCAATGCGCAGCTCTTTGCAAAAGAGAGATATTGGCAAGGAAAAGCTGTCTTGTACCTTTGCATTTTTCTCCCAAACGAAGGTCACTAGAAAGAAAATTTTAAAGCCTCCTGTTAGGCCATCATCTACACGACATAGCCCTGAATTTTCCAATGCGTAGCTCTTTGCAAAAGAGAGATATTGGCAAGGAAAAGCTGTCTTGTACCTTTGCATTTTTCTCCCAAACGAAGGACACTAGAAAGAAAATTGTAAAGCCTCCTGTTAGTGCTTTATCTACACGGCATAGCCCTGAATTTTCCAATGCGTAGCTCTTTGCAAAAGAGAGATATTGGCAAGGAAAAGCTGTCTTGCACCTTTGCATTTTTCTCCCAAACGAAGGACACTAGAATTAAAATTTTAAAGCCTCCTGTTAGGCCATCATCTACACGACATAGCCCTGAATTTTCCAATGCGCAGCTCTATGCAAAAGAGAGATATTAGCAAGGAAAAGCTGTCTTGTACCTTTGCATTTTTCTCCCAAACGAAGGTCACTAGAAAGAAAATTTTAAAGCCTCCTGTTAGGCCATCATCTACACGATATAGCCCTGAATTTTCCAATGCGCAGCTCTTTGCAAAAGAGAGATATTGGCAAGGAAAAGCTGTCTTGTACCTTTGCATTTTTCTCCCAAACGAAGGTCACTAGAAAGAAAATTTTAAAGCCTCCTGTTAAGCCATCATCTACACGACATAGCCCTGAATTTTCCAATGCGCAGCTCTTTGCAAAAGAGAGATATTGGCAAGGAAAAGCTGTCTTGTACCTTTGCATTTTTCTCCCAAACGAAGGACACTAGAAAGAAAATTTTAAAGCCTCCTGTTAGGCCATCATCTACACGACATAGCCCTGAATTTTCCAATGCGCAGCTCTTTGCAAACGAGAGATATTGGCAAGGAAAAGCTGTCTTGTACCTTTGCATTTTTCTCCCAAACGAAGGACACTAGAAAGAAAATTGTAAAGCCTCCTGTTAGACCATCATCTACACGGCATAGCCATGAATTTTCCAATGCGCAGCTTTTTGCAAAAGAGAGATATTGTCAAGGAAAAGCTATCTTGTACCTTTGCATTTTTCTCCCAAACGAAGGACACTAGAATTAAAATTTTAAAGCCTCCTGTTAGGCCATCATCTACACGACATAGCCCTGAATTTTCCAATGCGCAGCTCTTTGCAAAAGAGAGATATTGGCAAGGAAAAGCTGTCTTGTACCTTTGCATTTTTCTCCCAAACGAAGGTCACTAGAAAGAAAATTTTAAAGCCTCCTGTTAGGCCATCATCTACACGACATAGCCCTGAATTTTCCAATGCGTAGCTCTTTGCAAAAGAGAGATATTGGCAAGGAAAAGCTGTCTTGTACCTTTGCATTTTTCTCCCAAACGAAGGACACTAGAAAGAAAATTTTAAAGCCTCCTGTTACTGCTTTATCTACACGGCATAGCCCTGAATTTTCCAATGCGTAGCTCTTTGCAAAAGAGAGATATTGGCAAGGAAAAGCTGTCTTGCACCTTTGCATTTTTCTCCCAAACGAAGGACACTAGAATTAAAATTTTAAAGCCTCCTGTTAGGCCATCATCTACACGACATAGCCCTGAATTTTCCAATGCGCAGCTCTATGCAAAAGAGAGATATTGGCAAGGAAAAGCTGTCTTGTACCTTTGCATTTTTCTCCCAAACGAAGGTCACTAGAAAGAAAATTTTAAAGCCTCCTATTAGGCCATCATCTACACGATATAGCCCTGAATTTTCCAATGCGCAGCTCTTTGCAAAAGAGAGATATTGGCAAGGAAAAGCTGTCTTGTACCTTTGCATTTTGCTCCCAAACGAAGGACACTAGAATTAAAATTTTAAAGCCTCCTGTTAGGCCATCATCTACACGATATAGCCCTGAATTTTCCAATGCGCAGCTCTTTGCAAAAGAGAGATATTGGCAAGGAAAAGCTGTCTTGTACCATTGCATTTTTCTCCCAAACGAAGGACACTAGAAAGAAAATTTTAAAGCCTCCTGTTAGACCATCATCTACACGGCATAGCCATGAATTTTCCAATGCACAGCTCTTTGCAAAAGAGAGATATTTGCAAGGAAAAGCTGTCTTGTACCTTTGCATTTTTCTCCCAAACGAAGGACACTAGAAAGAAAATTTTAAAGCCTCCTGTTAGGCCATCATCTACACGACATAGCCCTGAATTTTCCAATGCGCAGCTCTTTGCAAAAGAGAGATATTGGCAAGGAAAAGCTGTCTTGTACCATTGCATTTTTCTCCCAAACGAAGGACACTAGAATTAAAATTTTAAAGCCTCCTGTTAGGCCATCATCTACACGATATAGCCCTGAATTTTCCAATGCGCAGCTCTTTGCAAACGAGAGATATTGGCAAGGAAAAGCTGTCTTGTACCTTTGCATTTTTCTCCCAAACGAAGGACACAAGAAAGAAAATTTTAAAGCCTCCTGTTAGGCCATCATCTACACGACATAGCCCTGAATTTTCCAATGCGCAGCTCTTTGCAAAAGAGAGATATTGGCAAGGAAAAGCTGTCTTGTACCATTGCATTTTTCTCCCAAACGAAGGACACTAGAAATAAAATTTTAAAGCCTCCTGTTAGACCATCATCTACACGACATAGCCCTGAATTTTCCAATGCGCAGCTCTTTGCAAAAGAGAGATATTGGCAAGGAAAAGCTGTCTTGTACCTTTGCATTTTGCTCCCAAACGAAGGACACTAAAATTAAAATTTTAAAGCCTCCTGTTAGGCCATCATCTACACGATATAGCCCTGAATTTTCCAATGCGCAGCTCTTTGCAAAAGAGAGATATTGGCAAGGAAAAGCTGTCTTGTACCATTGCATTTTTCTCCCAAACGAAGGACACTAGAAAGAAAATTTTAAAGCCTCCTGTTAGACCATCATCTACACGGCATAGCCATGAATTTTCCAATGCGCAGCTCTTTGCAAAAGAGAGATATTGGCAAGGAAAAGCTGTCTTGTACCTTTGCATTTTTCTCCCAAACGAAGGACACTAGAAAGAAAATTTTAAAGCCTCCTGTTAGGCCATCATCTACACGACATAGCCCTGAATTTTCCAATGCGCAGCTCTTTGCAAACGAGAGATATTGGCAAGGAAAAGCTGTCTTGTACCTTTGCATTTTTCTCCCAAACGAAGGACACAAGAAAGAAAATTTTAAAGCCTCCTGTTAGGCCATCATCTACACGACATAGCCATGAATTTTCCAATGCGCAGCTCTTTGCAAAAGAGAGATATTGGCAAGGAAAAGCTGTCTTGTACCATTGCATTTTTCTCCCAAACGAAGGACACTAGAAATAAAATTTTAAAGCCTCCTGTTAGACCATCATCTACACGACATAGCCCTGAATTTTCCAATGCGCAGCTCTTTGCAAAAGAGAGATATTCGCAAGGAAAAGCTGTCTTGTACCATTGCATTTTTCTCCCAAACGAAGGACACTAGAATTAAAATTTTAAAGCCTCCTGTTAGGCCATCATCTACACGATATAGCCCTGAATTTTCCAATGCGCAGCTCTTTGCAAACGAGAGATATTGGCAAGGAAAAGCTGTCTTGTACCTTTGCATTTTTCTCCCAAACGAAGGACACTAGAAAGAACATTTTAAAGCCTCCTGTTAGACCATCATCTACACGGCATAGCCATGAATTTTCCAATGCGCAGCTCTTTGCAAAAGAGAGATATTGGCAAGGAAAAGCTGTCTTGTACCTTTGCATTTTTCTCCCAAACGAAGGACACTAGAATTAAAATTTTAAAGCCTCCTGTTAGGCCATCATCTACACGATATAGCCCTGAATTTTCCAATGCGCAGCTCTTTGCAAAAGAGAGATATTGGCAAGGAAAAGCTGTCTTGTACCTTTGCATTTTTCTCCCAAACGAAGGACACTAGAAAGAAAATTTTAAAGCCTCCTGTTAGGCCATCATCTACACGACATAGCCCTGAATTTTCCAATGCGCAGCTCTTTGCAAAAGAGAGATATTGGCAAGGAAAAGCTGTCTTGTACCATTGCATTTTTCTCCCAAATGAAGGACACTAGAAAGAAAATTTTAAAGCCTCCTGTTAGACCATCATCTACACGACATAGCCCTGAATTTTCCAATGCGCAGCTCTTTGCAAAAGAGAGATATTGGCAAGGAAAAGCTGTCTTGTACCATTGCATTTTTCTCCCAAACGAAGGACACTAGAATTAAAATTTTAAAGCCTCCTGTTAGGCCATCATCTACACGATATAGCCCTGAATTTTCCAATGCGCAGCTCTTTGCAAACGAGAGATATTGGCAAGGAAAAGCTGTCTTGTACCTTTGCATTTTTCTCCCAAACGAAGGACACTAGAAAGAAAATTTTAAAGCCTCCTGTTAGGCCATCATCTACACGACATAGCCCTGAATTTTCCAATGCGCAGCTCTTTGCAAAAAAGAGATATTGGCAAGGAAAAGCTGTCTTGTACCATTGCATTTTTCTCCCAAACGAAGGACACTAGAAAGAAAATTTTAAAGCCTCCTGTTAGACCATCATCTACACGACATAGCCCTGAATTTTCCAATGCGCAGCTCTTTGCAAAAGAGAGATATTGGCAAGGAAAAGCTGTCTTGTACCATTGCATTTTTCTCCCAAACGAGGGTCACTAGAAAGAAAATTTTAAAGCCTCCTGTTAAGCCATCATCTACACGACATAGCCCTGAATTTTCCAATGCGCAGCTCTTTGCAAAAGAGAGATATTGGCAAGGAAAAGCTGTCTTGTACCATTGCATTTTTCTCCCAAACGAAGGACACTAGAAAGAAAATTTTAAAGCCTCCTGTTAGGCCATCATCTACACGACATAGCCCTGAATTTTCCGATGCGCAGCTCTTTGCAAAAGAGAGATATTGGCAAGGAAAAGCTGTCTTGTACCTTTGCATTTTTCTCCCAAACGAAGTACACTAGAATTAAAATTTTAAAGCCTCCTGTTAGGCCATCATCTACACGACATAGCCCTGAATTTTCCAATGCGCAGCTCTTTGCAAAAGAGAGATATTGGCAAGGAAAAGCTGTCTTGTACCATTGCATTTTTCTCCCAAACGAGGGTCACTAGAAAGAAAATTTTAAAGCCTCCTGTTAAGCCATCATCTACACGACATAGCCCTGAATTTTCCAATGCGCAGCTCTTTGCAAAAGAGAGATATTGGCAAGGAAAAGCTGTCTTGTACCTTTGCATTTTTCTCCCAAACGAAGGACACTAGAAAGAAAATTTTAAAGCCTCCTGTTAGGCCATCATCTACACGACATAGCCCTGAATTTTCCAATGCGCAGCTCTTTGCAAACGAGAGATATTGGCAAGGAAAAGCTGTCTTGTACCTTTGCATTTTTCTCCCAAACGAAGGACACTAGAAAGAAAATTTTAAAGCCTCCTGTTAGGCCATCATCTACACGACATAGCCCTGAATTTTCCAAAGCGCAGCTCTTTGCAAAAGAGAGATATTGGCAAGGAAAAGCTGTCTTGTACCATTGCATTTTTCTCCCAAACGAAGGACACTAGAAAGAAAATTTTAAAGCCTCCTGTTAGACCATCATCTACACGGCATAGCCATGAATTTTCCAATGCGAAGCTCTTTGCAAAAGAGAGATATTGGCAAGGAAAAGCTATCTTGTACCTTTGCATTTTTCTCCCAAACGAAGGACACTAGAATTAAAATTTTAAAGCCTCCTGTTAGGCCATCATCTACACGACATAGCCCTGAATTTTCCAATGCGCAGCTCTTTGCAAAAGAGAGATATTGGCAAGGAAAAGCTGTCTTGTACCTTTGCATTTTTCTCCCAAACGAAGGTCACTAGAAAGAAAATTTTAAAGCCTCCTGTTAGGCCATCATCTACACGACATAGCCCTGAATTTTCCAATGCGTAGCTCTTTGCAAAAGAGAGATATTGGCAAGGAAAAGCTGTCTTGTACCTTTGCATTTTTCTCCCAAACGAAGGACACTAGAAAGAAAATTGTAAAGCCTCCTTTTAGTGCTTTATCTACACGGCATAGCCCTGAATTTTCCAATGCGTAGCTCTTTGCAAAAGAGAGATATTGGCAAGGAAAAGCTGTCTTGCACCTTTGCATTTTTCTCCCAAACGAAGGACACTAGAATTAAAATTTTAAAGCCTCCTGTTAGGCCATCATCTACACGACATAGCCCTGAATTTTCCAATGCGCAGCTCTATGCAAAAGAGAGATATTAGCAAGGAAAAGCTGTCTTGTACCTTTGCATTTTTCTCCCAAACGAAGGTCACTAGAAAGAAAATTTTAAAGCCTCCTGTTAGGCCATCATCTACACGATATAGCCCTGAATTTTCCAATGCGCAGCTCTTTGCAAAAGAGAGATATTGGCAAGGAAAAGCTGTCTTGTACCTTTGCATTTTTCTCCCAAACGAAGGTCACTAGAAAGAAAATTTTAAAGCCTCCTGTTAAGCCATCATCTACACGACATAGCCCTGAATTTTCCAATGCGCAGCTCTTTGCAAAAGAGAGATATTGGCAAGGAAAAGCTGTCTTGTACCTTTGCATTTTTCTCCCAAACGAAGGACACTAGAAAGAAAATTTTAAAGCCTCCTGTTAGGCCATCATCTACACGACATAGCCCTGAATTTTCCAATGCGTAGCTCTTTGCAAAAGAGAGATATTGGCAAGGAAAAGCTGTCTTGTACCTTTGCATTTTTCTCCCAAACGAAGGACACTAGAAAGAAAATTTTAAAGCCTCCTGTTAGGCCATCATCTACACGACATAGCCCTGAATTTTCCAATGCGCAGCTCTTTGCAAACGAGAGATATTGGCAAGGAAAAGCTGTCTTGTACCTTTGCATTTTTCTCCCAAACGAAGGACACTAGAAAGAAAATTGTAAAGCCTCCTGTTAGACCATCATCTACACGGCATAGCCATGAATTTTCCAATGCGCAGCTTTTTGCAAAAGAGAGATATTGTCAAGGAAAAGCTATCTTGTACCTTTGCATTTTTCTCCCAAACGAAGGACACTAGAATTAAAATTTTAAAGCCTCCTGTTAGGCCATCATCTACACGACATAGCCCTGAATTTTCCAATGCGCAGCTCTTTGCAAAAGAGAGATATTGGCAAGGAAAAGCTGTCTTGTACCTTTGCATTTTTCTCCCAAACGAAGGTCACTAGAAAGAAAATTTTAAAGCCTCCTGTTAGGCCATCATCTACACGACATAGCCCTGAATTTTCCAATGCGTAGCTCTTTGCAAAAGAGAGATATTGGCAAGGAAAAGCTGTCTTGTACCTTTGCATTTTTCTCCCAAACGAAGGACACTAGAAAGAAAATTTTAAAGCCTCCTGTTAGACCATCATCTACACGGCATAGCCATGAATTTTCCAATGCGAAGCTCTTTGCAAAAGAGAGATATTGGCAAGGAAAAGCTATCTTGTACCTTTGCATTTTTCTCCCAAACGAAGGACACTAGAATTAAAATTTTAAAGCCTCCTGTTAGGCCATCATCTACACGACATAGCCCTGAATTTTCCAATGCGCAGCTCTTTGCAAAAGAGAGATATTGGCAAGGAAAAGCTGTCTTGTACCTTTGCATTTTTCTCCCAAACGAAGGTCACTAGAAAGAAAATTTTAAAGCCTCCTGTTAGGCCATCATCTACACGACATAGCCCTGAATTTTCCAATGCGTAGCTCTTTGCAAAAGAGAGATATTGGCAAGGAAAAGCTGTCTTGTACCTTTGCATTTTTCTCCCAAACGAAGGACACTAGAAAGAAAATTGTAAAGCCTCCTTTTAGTGCTTTATCTACACGGCATAGCCCTGAATTTTCCAATGCGTAGCTCTTTGCAAAAGAGAGATATTGGCAAGGAAAAGCTGTCTTGCACCTTTGCATTTTTCTCCCAAACGAAGGACACTAGAATTAAAATTTTAAAGCCTCCTGTTAGGCCATCATCTACACGACATAGCCCTGAATTTTCCAATGCGCAGCTCTATGCAAAAGAGAGATATTAGCAAGGAAAAGCTGTCTTGTACCTTTGCATTTTTCTCCCAAACGAAGGTCACTAGAAAGAAAATTTTAAAGCCTCCTGTTAGGCCATCATCTACACGATATAGCCCTGAATTTTCCAATGCGCAGCTCTTTGCAAAAGAGAGATATTGGCAAGGAAAAGCTGTCTTGTACCTTTGCATTTTTCTCCCAAACGAAGGTCACTAGAAAGAAAATTTTAAAGCCTCCTGTTAAGCCATCATCTACACGACATAGCCCTGAATTTTCCAATGCGCAGCTCTTTGCAAAAGAGAGATATTGGCAAGGAAAAGCTGTCTTGTACCTTTGCATTTTTCTCCCAAACGAAGGACACTAGAAAGAAAATTTTAAAGCCTCCTGTTAGGCCATCATCTACACGACATAGCCCTGAATTTTCCAATGCGTAGCTCTTTGCAAAAGAGAGATATTGGCAAGGAAAAGCTGTCTTGTACCTTTGCATTTTTCTCCCAAACGAAGGACACTAGAAAGAAAATTTTAAAGCCTCCTGTTAGGCCATCATCTACACGACATAGCCCTGAATTTTCCAATGCGCAGCTCTTTGCAAACGAGAGATATTGGCAAGGAAAAGCTGTCTTGTACCTTTGCATTTTTCTCCCAAACGAAGGACACTAGAAAGAAAATTGTAAAGCCTCCTGTTAGACCATCATCTACACGGCATAGCCATGAATTTTCCAATGCGCAGCTTTTTGCAAAAGAGAGATATTGTCAAGGAAAAGCTATCTTGTACCTTTGCATTTTTCTCCCAAACGAAGGACACTAGAATTAAAATTTTAAAGCCTCCTGTTAGGCCATCATCTACACGACATAGCCCTGAATTTTCCAATGCGCAGCTCTTTGCAAAAGAGAGATATTGGCAAGGAAAAGCTGTCTTGTACCTTTGCATTTTTCTCCCAAACGAAGGTCACTAGAAAGAAAATTTTAAAGCCTCCTGTTAGGCCATCATCTACACGACATAGCCCTGAATTTTCCAATGCGTAGCTCTTTGCAAAAGAGAGATATTGGCAAGGAAAAGCTGTCTTGTACCTTTGCATTTTTCTCCCAAACGAAGGACACTAGAAAGAAAATTTTAAAGCCTCCTGTTACTGTTTTATCTACACGGCATAGCCCTGAATTTTCCAATGCGTAGCTCTTTGCAAAAGAGAGATATTGGCAAGGAAAAGCTGTCTTGCACCTTTGCATTTTTCTCCCAAACGAAGGACACTAGAATTAAAATTTTAAAGCCTCCTGTTAGGCCATCATCTACACGACATAGCCCTGAATTTTCCAATGCGCAGCTCTATGCAAAAGAGAGATATTGGCAAGGAAAAGCTGTCTTGTACCTTTGCATTTTTCTCCCAAACGAAGGTCACTAGAAAGAAAATTTTAAAGCCTCCTGTTAGGCCATCATCTACACGATATAGCCCTGAATTTTCCAATGCGCAGCTCTTTGCAAAAGAGAGATATTGGCAAGGAAAAGCTGTCTTGTACCTTTGCATTTTGCTCCCAAACGAAGGACACTAGAATTAAAATTTTAAAGCCTCCTGTTAGGCCATCATCTACACGATATAGCCCTGAATTTTCCAATGCGCAGCTCTTTGCAAAAGAGAGATATTGGCAAGGAAAAGCTATCTTGTACCATTGCATTTTTCTCCCAAACGAAGGACACTAGAAAGAAAATTTTAAAGCCTCCTGTTAGACCATCATCTACACGGCATAGCCATGAATTTTCCAATGCGCAGCTCTTTGCAAAAGAGAGATATTTGCAAGGAAAAGCTGTCTTGTACCTTTGCATTTTTCTCCCAAACGAAGGACACTAGAAAGAAAATTTTAAAGCCTCCTGTTAGGCCATCATCTACACGACATAGCCCTGAATATTCCAATGCGCAGCTCTTTGCAAAAGAGAGATATTGGCAAGGAAAAGCTGTCTTGTACCATTGCATTTTTCTCCCAAACGAAGGACACTAGAATTAAAATTTTAAAGCCTCCTGTTAGGCCATCATCTACACGATATAGCCCTGAATTTTCCAATGCGCAGCTCTTTGCAAACGAGAGATATTGGCAAGGAAAAGCTGTCTTGTACCTTTGCATTTTTCTCCCAAACGAAGGACACAAGAAAGAAAATTTTAAAGCCTCCTGTTAGGCCATCATCTACACGACATAGCCCTGAATTTTCCAATGCGCAGCTCTTTGCAAAAGAGAGATATTGGCAAGGAAAAGCTGTCTTGTACCATTGCATTTTTCTCCCAAACGAAGGACACTAGAAATAAAATTTTAAAGCCTCCTGTTAGACCATCATCTACACGACATAGCCCTGAATTTTCCAATGCGCAGCTCTTTGCAAAAGAGAGATATTGGCAAGGAAAAGCTGTCTTGTACCTTTGCATTTTGCTCCCAAACGAAGGACACTAAAATTAAAATTTTAAAGCCTCCTGTTAGGCCATCATCTACACGATATAGCCCTGAATTTTCCAATGCGCAGCTCTTTGCAAAAGAGAGATATTGGCAAGGAAAAGCTGTCTTGTACCATTGCATTTTTCTCCCAAACGAAGGACACTAGAAAGAAAATTTTAAAGCCTCCTGTTAGACCATCATCTACACGGCATAGCCATGAATTTTCCAATGCGCAGCTCTTTGCAAAAGAGAGATATTGGCAAGGAAAAGCTGTCTTGTACCTTTGCATTTTTCTCCCAAACGAAGGACACTAGAAAGAAAATTTTAAAGCCTCCTGTTAGGCCATCATCTACACGACATAGCCCTGAATTTTCCAATGCGCAGCTCTTTGCAAACGAGAGATATTGGCAAGGAAAAGCTGTCTTGTACCTTTGCATTTTTCTCCCAAACGAAGGACACAAGAAAGAAAATTTTAAAGCCTCCTGTTAGGCCATCATCTACACGACATAGCCCTGAATTTTCCAATGCGCAGCTCTTTGCAAAAGAGAGATATTGGCAAGGAAAAGCTGTCTTGTACCATTGCATTTTTCTCCCAAACGAAGGACACTAGAAATAAAATTTTAAAGCCTCCTGTTAGACCATCATCTACACGACATAGCCCTGAATTTTCCAATGCGCAGCTCTTTGCAAAAGAGAGATATTCGCAAGGAAAAGCTGTCTTGTACCATTGCATTTTTCTCCCAAACGAAGGACACTAGAATTAAAATTTTAAAGCCTCCTGTTAGGCCATCATCTACACGATATAGCCCTGAATTTTCCAATGCGCAGCTCTTTGCAAACGAGAGATATTGGCAAGGAAAAGCTGTCTTGTACCTTTGCATTTTTCTCCCAAACGAAGGACACTAGAAAGAACATTTTAAAGCCTCCTGTTAGACCATCATCTACACGGCATAGCCATGAATTTTCCAATGCGCAGCTCTTTGCAAAAGAGAGATATTGGCAAGGAAAAGCTGTCTTGTACCTTTGCATTTTTCTCCCAAACGAAGGACACTAGAATTAAAATTTTAAAGCCTCCTGTTAGGCCATCATCTACACGATATAGCCCTGAATTTTCCAATGCGCAGCTCTTTGCAAAAGAGAGATATTGGCAAGGAAAAGCTGTCTTGTACCTTTGCATTTTTCTCCCAAACGAAGGACACTAGAAAGAAAATTTTAAAGCCTCCTGTTAGGCCATCATCTACACGACATAGCCCTGAATTTTCCAATGCGCAGCTCTTTGCAAAAGAGAGATATTGGCAAGGAAAAGCTGTCTTGTACCATTGCATTTTTCTCCCAAATGAAGGACACTAGAAAGAAAATTTTAAAGCCTCCTGTTAGACCATCATCTACACGACATAGCCCTGAATTTTCCAATGCGCAGCTCTTTGCAAAAGAGAGATATTGGCAAGGAAAAGCTGTCTTGTACCATTGCATTTTTCTCCCAAACGAAGGACACTAGAATTAAAATTTTAAAGCCTCCTGTTAGGCCATCATCTACACGATATAGCCCTGAATTTTCCAATGCGCAGCTCTTTGCAAACGAGAGATATTGGCAAGGAAAAGCTGTCTTGTACCTTTGCATTTTTCTCCCAAACGAAGGACACTAGAAAGAAAATTTTAAAGCCTCCTGTTAGGCCATCATCTACACGACATAGCCCTGAATTTTCCAATGCGCAGCTCTTTGCAAAAAAGAGATATTGGCAAGGAAAAGCTGTCTTGTACCATTGCATTTTTCTCCCAAACGAAGGACACTAGAAAGAAAATTTTAAAGCCTCCTGTTAGACCATCATCTACACGACATAGCCCTGAATTTTCCAATGCGCAGCTCTTTGCAAAAGAGAGATATTGGCAAGGAAAAGCTGTCTTGTACCATTGCATTTTTCTCCCAAACGAGGGTCACTAGAAAGAAAATTTTAAAGCCTCCTGTTAAGCCATCATCTACACGACATAGCCCTGAATTTTCCAATGCGCAGCTCTTTGCAAAAGAGAGATATTGGCAAGGAAAAGCTGTCTTGTACCTTTGCATTTTTCTCCCAAACGAAGGACACTAGAAAGAAAATTTTAAAGCCTCCTGTTAGGCCATCATCTACACGACATAGCCCTGAATTTTCCAATGCGCAGCTCTTTGCAAACGAGAGATATTGGCAAGGAAAAGCTGTCTTGTACCTTTGCATTTTTCTCCCAAACGAAGGACACTAGAAAGAAAATTTTAAAGCCTCCTGTTAGGCCATCATCTACACGACATAGCCCTGAATTTTCCAAAGCGCAGCTCTTTGCAAAAGAGAGATATTGGCAAGGAAAAGCTGTCTTGTACCATTGCATTTTTCTCCCAAACGAAGGACACTAGAAAGAAAATTTTAAAGCCTCCTGTTAGACCATCATCTACACGGCATAGCCATGAATTTTCCAATGCGAAGCTCTTTGCAAAAGAGAGATATTGGCAAGGAAAAGCTATCTTGTACCTTTGCATTTTTCTCCCAAACGAAGGACACTAGAATTAAAATTTTAAAGCCTCCTGTTAGGCCATCATCTACACGACATAGCCCTGAATTTTCCAATGCGCAGCTCTTTGCAAAAGAGAGATATTGGCAAGGAAAAGCTGTCTTGTACCTTTGCATTTTTCTCCCAAACGAAGGTCACTAGAAAGAAAATTTTAAAGCCTCCTGTTAGGCCATCATCTACACGACATAGCCCTGAATTTTCCAATGCGTAGCTCTTTGCAAAAGAGAGATATTGGCAAGGAAAAGCTGTCTTGTACCTTTGCATTTTTCTCCCAAACGAAGGACACTAGAAAGAAAATTGTAAAGCCTCCTGTTAGTGCTTTATCTACACGGCATAGCCCTGAATTATCCAATGCGTAGCTCTTTGCAAAAGAGAGATATTGGCAAGGAAAAGCTGTCTTGCACCTTTGCATTTTTCTCCCAAACGAAGGACACTAGAATTAAAATTTTAAAGCCTCCTGTTAGGCCATCATCTACACGACATAGCCCTGAATTTTCCAATGCGCAGCTCTATGCAAAAGAGAGATATTGGCAAGGAAAAGCTGTCTTGTACCTTTGCATTTTTCTCCCAAACGAAGGTCACTAGAAAGAAAATTTTAAAGCCTCCTGTTAGGCCATCATCTACACGATATAGCCCTGAATTTTCCAATGCGCAGCTCTTTGCAAAAGAGAGATATTGGCAAGGAAAAGCTGTCTTGTACCTTTGCATTTTTCTCCCAAACGAAGGTCACTAGAAAGAAAATTTTAAAGCCTCCTGTTAAGCCATCATCTACACGACATAGCCCTGAATTTTCCAATGCGCAGCTCTTTGCAAAAGAGAGATATTGGCAAGGAAAAGCTGTCTTGTACCTTTGCATTTTTCTCCCAAACGAAGGACACTAGAAAGAAAATTTTAAAGCCTCCTGTTAGGCCATCATCTACACGACATAGCCCTGAATTTTCCAATGCGCAGCTCTTTGCAAACGAGAGATATTGGCAAGGAAAAGCTGTCTTGTACCTTTGCATTTTTCTCCCAAACGAAGGACACTAGAAAGAAAATTGTAAAGCCTCCTGTTAGACCATCATCTACACGGCATAGCCATGAATTTTCCAATGCGCAGCTTTTTGCAAAAGAGAGATATTGTCAAGGAAAAGCTATCTTGTACCTTTGCATTTTTCTCCCAAACGAAGGACACTAGAATTAAAATTTTAAAGCCTCCTGTTAGGCCATCATCTACACGACATAGCCCTGAATTTTCCAATGCGCAGCTCTTTGCAAAAGAGAGATATTGGCAAGGAAAAGCTGTCTTGTACCTTTGCATTTTTCTCCCAAACGAAGGTCACTAGAAAGAAAATTTTAAAGCCTCCTGTTAGGCCATCATCTACACGACATAGCCCTGAATTTTCCAATGCGTAGCTCTTTGCCAAAGAGAGATATTGGCAAGGAAAAGCTGTCTTGTACCTTTGCATTTTTCTCCCAAACGAAGGACACTAGAAAGAAAATTTTAAAGCCTCCTGTTACTGTTTTATTTACACGGCATAGCCCTGAATTTTCCAATGCGTAGCTCTTTGCAAAAGAGAGATATTGGCAAGGAAAAGCTGTCTTGCACCTTTGCATTTTTCTCCCAAACGAAGGACACTAGAATTAAAATTTTAAAGCCTCCTGTTAGGCCATCATCTACACGACATAGCCCTGAATTTTCCAATGCGCAGCTCTATGCAAAGGAGAGATATTGGCAAGGAAAAGCTGTCTTGTACCTTTGCATTTTTCTCCCAAACGAAGGTCACTAGAAAGAAAATTTTAAAGCCTCCTGTTAGGCCATCATCTACACGATATAGCCCTGAATTTTCCAATGCGCAGCTCTTTGCAAAAGAGAGATATTGGCAAGGAAAAGCTGTCTTGTACCTTTGCATTTTGCTCCCAAACGAAGGACACTAGAATTAAAATTTTAAAGCCTCCTGTTAGGCCATCATCTACACGATATAGCCCTGAATTTTCCAATGCGCAGCTCTTTGCAAAAGAGAGATATTGGCAAGGAAAAGCTGTCTTGTACCATTGCATTTTTCTCCCAAACGAAGGACACTAGAAAGAAAATTTTAAAGCCTCCTGTTAGACCATCATCTACACGGCATAGCCATGAATTTTCCAATGCGCAGCTCTTTGCAAAAGAGAGATATTGGCAAGGAAAAGCTGTCTTGTACCTTTGCATTTTTCTCCCAAACGAAGGACACTAGAAAAAATTTTTTAAAGCCTCCTGTTAGGCCATCATCTACACGACATAGCCCTGAATTTTCCAATGCGCAGCTCTTTGCAAAAGAGAGATATTGGCAAGGAAAAGCTGTCTTGTACCATTGCATTTTTCTCCCAAACGAAGGACACTAGAATTAAAATTTTAAAGCCTCCTGTTAGGCCATCATCTACACGATATAGCCCTGAATTTTCCAATGCGCAGCTCTTTGCAAACGAGAGATATTGGCAAGGAAAAGCTGTCTTGTACCTTTGCATTTTTCTCCCAAACGAAGGACACAAGAAAGAAAATTTTAAAGCCTCCTGTTAGGCCATCATCTACACGACATAGCCCTGAATTTTCCAATGCGCAGCTCTTTGCAAAAGAGAGATATTGGCAAGGAAAAGCTGTCTTGTACCATTGCATTTTTCTCCCAAACGAAGGACACTAGAAATAAAATTTTAAAGCCTCCTGTTAGACCATCATCTACACGACATAGCCCTGAATTTTCCAATGCGCAGCTCTTTGCAAAAGAGAGATATTCGCAAGGAAAAGCTGTCTTGTACCATTGCATTTTTCTCCCAAACGAAGGACACTAGAATTAAAATTTTAAAGCCTCCTGTTAGGCCATCATCTACACGATATAGCCCTGAATTTTCCAATGCGCAGCTCTTTGCAAACGAGAGATATTGGCAAGGAAAAGCTGTCTTGTACCTTTGCATTTTTCTCCCAAACGAAGGACACTAGAAAGAACATTTTAAAGCCTCCTGTTAGACCATCATCTACACGGCATAGCCATGAATTTTCCAATGCGCAGCTCTTTGCAAAAGAGAGATATTGGCAAGGAAAAGCTGTCTTGTACCTTTGCATTTTTCTCCCAAACGAAGGACACTAGAATTAAAATTTACAAGCCTCCTGTTAGGCCATCATCTACACGATATAGCCCTGAATTTTCCAATGCGCAGCTCTTTGCAAAAGAGAGATATTGGCAAGGAAAAGCTGTCTTGTACCATTGCATTTTTCTCCCAAACGAAGGACACTAGAAAGAAAATTTTAAAGCCTCCTGTTAGACCATCATCTACACGACATAGCCCTGAATTTTCCAATGCGCAGCTCTTTGCAAAAGAGAGATATTGGCAAGGAAAAGCTGTCTTGTACCATTGCATTTTTCTCCCAAACGAAGGACACTAGAATTAAAATTTTAAAGCCTCCTGTTAGGCCATCATCTACACGATATAGCCCTGAATTTTCCAATGCGCAGCTCTTTGCAAACGAGAGATATTGGCAAGGAAAAGCTGTCTTGTACCTTTGCATTTTTCTCCCAAACGAAGGACACTAGAAAGAAAATTTTAAAGCCTCCTGTTAGGCCATCATCTACACGACATAGCCCTGAATTTTCCAATGCGCAGCTCTTTGCAAAAAAGAGATATTGGCAAGGAAAAGCTGTCTTGTACCATTGCATTTTTCTCCCAAACGAAGGACACTAGAAAGAAAATTTTAAAGCCTCCTGTTAGACCATCATCTACACGACATAGCCCTGAATTTTCCGATGCGCAGCTCTTTGCAAAAGAGAGATATTGGCAGGGAAAAGCTGTCTTGTACGTTTGCATTTTTCTCCCAAACGAAGTACACTAGAATTAAAATTTTAAAGCCTCCTGTTAGGCCATCATCTACACGACATAGCCCTGAATTTTCCAATGCGCAGCTCTTTGCAAAAGAGAGATATTGGCAAGGAAAAGCTGTCTTGTACCATTGCATTTTTCTCCCAAACGAGGGTCACTAGAAAGAAAATTTTAAAGCCTCCTGTTAAGCCATCATCTACACGACATAGCCCTGAATTTTCCAATGCGCAGCTCTTTGCAAAAGAGAGATATTGGCAAGGAAAAGCTGTCTTGTACCTTTGCATTTTTCTCCCAAACGAAGGACACTAGAAAGAAAATTTTAAAGCCTCCTGTTAGGCCATCATCTACACGACATAGCCCTGAATTTTCCAATGCGCAGCTCTTTGCAAACGAGAGATATTGGCAAGGAAAAGCTGTCTTGTACCTTTGCATTTTTCTCCCAAACGAAGGACACTAGAAAGAAAATTTTAAAGCCTCCTGTTAGGCCATCATCTACACGACATAGCCCTGAATTTTCCAAAGCGCAGCTCTTTGCAAAAGAGAGATATTGGCAAGGAAAAGCTGTCTTGTACCATTGCATTTTTCTCCCAAACGAAGGACACTAGAAAGAAAATTTTAAAGCCTCCTGTTAGACCATCATCTACACGGCATAGCCATGAATTTTCCAATGCGAAGCTCTTTGCAAAAGAGAGATATTGGCAAGGAAAAGCTATCTTGTAACTTTGCATTTTTCTCCCAAACGAAGGACACTAGAATTAAAATTTTAAAGCCTCCTGTTAGGCCATCATCTACACGACATAGCCCTGAATTTTCCAATGCGCAGCTCTTTGCAAAAGAGAGATATTGGCAAGGAAAAGCTGTCTTGTACCTTTGCATTTTTCTCCCAAACGAAGGTCACTAGAAAGAAAATTTTAAAGCCTCCTGTTAGGCCATCATCTACACGACATAGCCCTGAATTTTCCAATGCGTAGCTCTTTGCAAAAGAGAGATATTGGCAAGGAAAAGCTGTCTTGTACCTTTGCATTTTTCTCCCAAACGAAGGACACTAGAAAGAAAATTATAAAGCCTCCTGTTAGTGCTTTATCTACACGGCATAGCCCTGAATTTTCCAATGCGTAGCTCTTTGCAAAAGAGAGATATTGGCAAGGAAAAGCTGTCTTGCACCTTTGCATTTTTCTCCCAAACGAAGGACACTAGAATTAAAATTTTAAAGCCTCCTGTTAGGCCATCATCTACACGACATAGCCCTGAATTTTCCAATGCGCAGCTCTATGCAAAAGAGAGATATTGGCAAGGAAAAGCTGTCTTGTACCTTTGCATTTTTCTCCCAAACGAAGGTCACTAGAAAGAAAATTTTAAAGCCTCCTGTTAGGCCATCATCTACACGATATAGCCCTGAATTTTCCAATGCGCAGCTCTTTGCAAAAGAGAGATATTGGCAAGGAAAAGCTGTCTTGTACCTTTGCATTTTTCTCCCAAACGAAGGTCACTAGAAAGAAAATTTTAAAGCCTCCTGTTAAGCCATCATCTACACGACATAGCCCTGAATTTTCCAATGCGCAGCTCTTTGCAAAAGAGAGATATTGGCAAGGAAAAGCTGTCTTGTACCTTTGCATTTTTCTCCCAAACGAAGGACACTAGAAAGAAAATTTTAAAGCCTCCTGTTAGGCCATCATCTACACGACATAGCCCTGAATTTTCCAATGCGCAGCTCTTTGCAAACGAGAGATATTGGCAAGGAAAAGCTGTCTTGTACCTTTGCATTTTTCTCCCAAACGAAGGACACTAGAAAGAAAATTGTAAAGCCTCCTGTTAGACCATCATCTACACGGCATAGCCATGAATTTTCCAATGCGCAGCTTTTTGCAAAAGAGAGATATTGTCAAGGAAAAGCTATCTTGTACCTTTGCATTTTTCTCCCAAACGAAGGACACTAGAATTAAAATTTTAAAGCCTCCTGTTAGGCCATCATCTACACGACATAGCCCTGAATTTTCCAATGCGCAGCTCTTTGCAAAAGAGAGATATTGGCAAGGAAAAGCTGTCTTGTACCTTTGCATTTTTCTCCCAAACGAAGGTCACTAGAAAGAAAATTTTAAAGCCTCCTGTTAGGCCATCATCTACACGACATAGCCCTGAATTTTCCAATGCGTAGCTCTTTGCAAAAGAGAGATGTTGGCAAGGAAAAGCTGTCTTGTACCTTTGCATTTTTCTCCCAAACGAAGGACACTAGAAAGAAAATTTTAAAGCCTCCTGTTAGTGCTTTATCTACACGGCATAGCCCTGAATTTTCCAATGCGTAGCTCTTTGCAAAAGAGAGATATTGGCAAGGAAAAGCTGTCTTGCACCTTTGCATTTTTCTCCCAAACGAAGGACACTAGAATTAAAATTTTAAAGCCTCCTGTTAGGCCATCATCTACACGACATAGCCCTGAATTTTCCAATGCGCAGCTCTATGCAAAAGAGAGATATTGGCAAGGAAAAGCTGTCTTGTACCTTTGCATTTTTCTCCCAAACGAAGGTCACTAGAAAGAAAATTTTAAAGCCTCCTGTTAGGCCATCATCTACACGATATAGCCCTGAATTTTCCAATGCGCAGCTCTTTGCAAACGAGAGATATTGGCAAGGAAAAGCTGTCTTGTACCTTTGCATTTTTCTCCCAAACGAAGGACACTAGAAAGAAAATTGTAAAGCCTCCTGTTAGACCATCATCTACACGGCATAGCCATGAATTTTCCAATGCGCAGCTTTTTGCAAAAGAGAGATATTGTCAAGGAAAAGCTATCTTGTACCTTTGCATTTTTCTCCCAAACGAAGGACACTAGAATTAAAATTTTAAAGCCTCCTGTTAGGCCATCATCTACACGACATAGCCCTGAATTTTCCAATGCGCAGCTCTTTGCAAAAGAGAGATATTGGCAAGGAAAAGCTGTCTTGTACCTTTGCATTTTTCTCCCAAACGAAGGTCACTAGAAAGAAAATTTTAAAGCCTCCTGTGATGCCATCATCTACACGACATAGCCCTGAATTTTCCAATGCGTAGCTCTTTGCAAAAGAGAGATATTGGCAAGGAAAAGCTGTCTTGTACCTTTGCATTTTTCTCCCAAACGAAGGACACTAGAAAGAAAATTTTAAAGCCTCCTGTTAGTGCTTTATCTACACGGCATAGCCCTGAATTTTCCAATGCGTAGCTCTTTGCAAAAGAGAGATATTGGCAAGGAAAAGCTGTCTTGCACCTTTGCATTTTTCTCCCAAACGAAGGACACTAGAATTAAAATTTTAAAGCCTCCTGTTAGGCCATCATCTACACGACATAGCCCTGAATTTTCCAATGCGCAGCTCTATGCAAAAGAGAGATATTGGCAAGGAAAAGCTGTCTTGTACCTTTGCATTTTTCTCCCAAACGAAGGTCACTAGAAAGAAAATTTTAAAGCCTCCTGTTAGGCCATCATCTACACGATATAGCCCTGAATTTTCCAATGCGCAGCTCTTTGCAAAAGAGAGATATTGGCAAGGAAAAGCTGTCTTGTACCTTTGCATTTTTCTCCCAAACGAAGGTCACTAGAAAGAAAATTTTAAAGCCTCCTGTTAAGCCATCATCTACACGACATAGCCCTGAATTTTCCAATGCGCAGCTCTTTGCAAAAGAGAGATATTGGCAAGGAAAAGCTGTCTTGTACCTTTGCATTTTTCTCCCAAAAGAAGGACACTAGAAAGAAAATTTTAAAGCCTCCTGTTAGGCCATCATCTACACGACATAGCCCTGAATTTTCCAATGCGCAGCTCTTTGCAAAAGAGAGATATTGGCAAGGAAAAGCTGTCTTGTACCTTTGCATTTTTCTCCCAAACGAAGGACACTAGAAAGAAAATTGTAAAGCCTCCTGTTAGACCATCATCTACACGGCATAGCCATGAATTTTCCAATGCGCAGCTTTTTGCAAAAGAGAGATATTGTCAAGGAAAAGCTATCTTGTACCTTTGCATTTTTCTCCCAAACGAAGGACACTAGAATTAAAATTTTAAAGCCTCCTGTTAGGCCATCATCTACACGACATAGCCCTGAATTTTCCAATGCGCAGCTCTTTGCAAAAGAGAGATATTGGCAAGGAAAAGCTGTCTTGTACCTTTGCATTTTTCTCCCAAACGAAGGACACTAGAAAGAAAATTTTAAAGCCTCCTGTTTAGACCATCATCTAAACGGCATAGCCATGAATTTTCCAATGCGCAGCTCTTTGCAAAAGAGAGATATTGGCAAGGAAAAGCTGTCTTGCACCTTTGCATTTTTCTCCCAAACGAAGGACACTAGAAAGAAAATTTTAAAGCCTCCTGTTAGGCCATCATCTACACGACATAGCCCTGAATTTTCCAATGCGCAGCTCTTTGCAAAAGAGAGATATTGGCAAGGAAAAGCTGTCTTGTACCTTTGCATTTTTCTCCCAAACGAAGGACACTAGAATTAAAATTTTAAAGCCTCCTGTTAGGCCATCATCTACACGACATAGCCCTGAATTTTCCAATGCGCAGCTCTTTGCAAAAGAGAGATATTGGCAAGGAAAAGCTCTCTTGTACCTTTGCATTTTTCTCCCAAACGAAGGTCACTAGAAAGAATATTTTAAAGCCTCCTGTTAGGCCATCATCTACACGACATAGCCCTGAATTTTCCAATGCGTAGCTCTTTGCAAAAGAGAGATATTGGCAAGGAAAAGCTGTCTTGTACCTTTGCATTTTTCTCCCAAACGAAGGACACTAGAAAGAAAATTTTAAAGCCTCCTGTTAGGCCATCATCTACACGACATAGCCCTGAATTTTGCAATGCGCAGCTCTTTGCAAAAGAGAGATATTGGCAAGGAAAAGCTGTCTTGTACCTTTGCATTTTTCTCCCAAACGAAGGACACTAGAATGAAAATTTTAAAGCCTCCTGTTAGTGCTTCATCTACACGGCATAGCCCTGAATTTTCCAATGCGTAGCTCTTTGCAAAAGAGAGATATTGGCAAGGAAAAGCTGTCTTGTACCTTTGCATTTTTCTCCCAAACGAAGGACACTAGAATTAAAATTTTAAAGCCTCCTGTTAGGCCATCATCTACACGACATAGCCCTGAATTTTCCAATGCGCAGCTCTTTGCAAAAGAGAGATATTGGCAAGGAAAAGCTGTCTTGTACCATTGCATTTTTCTCCCAAACGAAGGACACTAGAAAGAAAATTTTAAAGCCTCCTGTTAGACCATCATCTACACGGCATAGCCATGAATTTTCCAATGCGTAGCTCTTTGCAAAAGAGAGATATTGGCAAGGAAAAGCTGTCTTGTACCTTTGCATTTTTCTCCCAAACGAAGGACACTAGAATTAAAATTTTAAAGCCTCCTGTTAGGCCATCATCTACACGACATAGCCCTGAATTTTCCAATGCGCAGCTCTTTGCAAAAGAGAGATATTGGCAAGGAAAAGCTGTCTTGTACCTTTGCATTTTTCTCCCAAACGAAGGTCACCAGAAAGAAAATTTTAAAGCCTCCTGTTAGGCCATCATCTACACGACATAGCCCTGAATTTTCCAAAGCGCAGCTCTTTGCAAAAGAGAGATATTGGCAAGGAAAAGCTGTCTTGTACCATTGCATTTTTCTCCCAAACGAAGGACACTAGAAAGAAAATTTTAAAGCCTCCTGTTAGACCATCATCTACACGGCATAGCCATGAATTTTCCAATGCGAAGCTCTTTGCAAAAGAGAGATATTGGCAAGGAAAAGCTATCTTGTACCTTTGCATTTTTCTCCCAAACGAAGGACACTAGAATTAAAATTTTAAAGCCTCCTGTTAGGCCATCATCTACACGACATAGCCCTGAATTTTCCAATGCGCAGCTCTTTGCAAAAGAGAGATATTGGCAAGGAAAAGCTGTCTTGTACCTTTGCATTTTTCTCCCAAACGAAGGTCACTAGAAAGAAAATTTTAAAGCCTCCTGTTAGGCCATCATCTACACGACATAGCCCTGAATTTTCCAATGCGTAGCTCTTTGCAAAAGAGAGATATTGGCAAGGAAAAGCTGTCTTGTACCTTTGCATTTTTCTCCCAAACGAAGGACACTAGAAAGAAAATTTTAAAGCCTCCTGTTAGTGCTTTATCTACACGGCATAGCCCTGAATTTTCCAATGCGTAGCTCTTTGCAAAAGAGAGATATTGGCAGGGAAAAGCTGTCTTGTACCTTTGCATTTTTCTCCCAAACGAAGGTCACTAGAAAGAAAATTTTAAAGCCTCCTGTTAAGCCATCATCTACACGACATAGCCCTGAATTTTCCAATGCGCAGCTCTTTGCAAAAGAGAGATATTGGCAAGGAAAAGCTGTCTTGTACCTTTGCATTTTTCTCCCAAACGAAGGTCACTAGAAAGAAAATTTTAAAGCCTCCTGTTAAGCCATCATCTACACGACATAGCCCTGAATTTTCCAATGCGCAGCTCTTTGCAAAAGAGAGATATTGGCAAGGAAAAGCTGTCTTGTACCTTTGCATTTTTCTCCCAAACGAAGGACACTAGAAAGAAAATTTTAAAGCCTCCTGTTAGGCCATCATCTACACGACATAGCCCTGAATTTTCCAATGCGCAGCTCTTTGCAAACGAGAGATATTGGCAAGGAAAAGCTGTCTTGTACCTTTGCATTTTGCTCCCAAACGAAGGACACTAGAAAGAAAATTTTAAAGCCTCCTGTTAGGCCATCATCTACACGACATAGCCCTGATTTTTCCAAAGCGCAGCTCTTTGCAAAAGAGAGATATTGGCAAGGAAAAGCTGTCTTGTACCATTGCATTTTTCTCCCAAACGAAGGACACTAGAAAGAAAATTGTAAAGCCTCCTGTTAGACCATCATCTACACGGCATAGCCATGAATTTTCCAATGCGCAGCTTTTTGCAAAAGAGAGATATTGTCAAGGAAAAGCTATCTTGTACCTTTGCATTTTTCTCCCAAACGAAGGACACTAGAATTAAAATTTTAAAGCCTCCTGTTAGGCCATCATCTACACGACATAGCCCTGAATTTTCCAATGCGCAGCTCTTTGCAAAAGAGAGATATTGGCAAGGAAAAGCTGTCTTGTACCTTTGCATTTTTCTCCCAAACGAAGGACACTAGAAAGAAAATTTTAAAGCCTCCTGTTTAGACCATCATCTAAACGGCATAGCCATGAATTTTCCAATGCGCAGCTCTTTGCAAAAGAGAGATATTGGCAAGGAAAAGCTGTCTTGCACCTTTGCATTTTTCTCCCAAACGAAGGACACTAGAATTAAAATTTTAAAGCCTCCTGTTAGGCCATCATCTACACGACATAGCCCTGAATTTTCCAATGCGCAGCTCTTTGCAAAAGAGAGATATTGGCAAGGAAAAGCTCTCTTGTACCTTTGCATTTTTCTCCCAAACGAAGGTCACTAGAAAGAATATTTTAAAGCCTCCTGTTAGGCCATCATCTACACGACATAGCCCTGAATTTTCCAATGCGTAGCTCTTTGCAAAAGAGAGATATTGGCAAGGAAAAGCTGTCTTGTACCTTTGCATTTTTCTCCCAAACGAAGGACACTAGAAAGAAAATTTTAAAGCCTCCTGTTAGGCCATCATCTACACGATATAGCCCTGAATTTTCCAATGCGCAGCTCTTTGCAAAAGAGAGATATTGGCAAGGAAAAGCTGTCTTGTACCTTTGCATTTTTCTCCCAAACGAAGGACACTAGAATGAAAATTTTAAAGCCTCCTGTTAGTGCTTCATCTACACGGCATAGCCCTGAATTTTCCAATGCGTAGCTCTTTGCAAAAGAAAGATATTGGCAAGGAAAAGCTGTCTTGTACCTTTGCATTTTTCTCCCAAACGAAGGACACTAGAATTAAAATTTTAAAGCCTCCTGTTAGGCCATCATCTACACGACATAGCCCTGAATTTTCCAATGCGCAGCTCTTTGCAAAAGAGAGATATTGGCAAGGAAAAGCTGTCTTGTACCATTGCATTTTTCTCCCAAACGAAGGACACTAGAAAGAAAATTTTAAAGCCTCCTGTTAGACCATCATCTACACGGCATAGCCATGAATTTTCCAATGCGTAGCTCTTTGCAAAAGAGAGATATTGGCAAGGAAAAGCTGTCTTGTACCTTTGCATTTTTCTCCCAAACGAAGGACACTAGAAAGAAAATTTTAAAGCCTCCTGTTAGACCATCATCTACACGGCATAGCCATGAATTTTCCAATGCGCAGCTTTTTGCAAAAGAGAGATATTGTCAAGGAAAAGCTATCTTGTACCTTTGCATTTTTCTCCCAAACGAAGGACACTAGAATTAAAATTTTAAAGCCTCCTGTTAGGCCATCATCTACACGACATAGCCCTGAATTTTCCAATGCGCAGCTCTTTGCAAAAGAGAGATATTGGCAAGGAAAAGCTGTCTTGTACCTTTGCATTTTTCTCCCAAACGAAGGACACTAGAAAGAAAATTTTAAAGCCTCCTGTTTAGACCATCATCTAAACGGCATAGCCATGAATTTTCCAATGCGCAGCTCTTTGCAAAAGAGAGATATTGGCAAGGAAAAGCTGTCTTGCACCTTTGCATTTTTCTCCCAAACGAAGGACACTAGAATTAAAATTTTAAAGCCTCCTGTTAGGCCATCATCTACACGACATAGCCCTGAATTTTCCAATGCGCAGCTCTTTGCAAAAGAGAGATATTGGCAAGGAAAAGCTCTCTTGTACCTTTGCATTTTTCTCCCAAACGAAGGTCACTAGAAAGAATATTTTAAAGCCTCCTGTTAGGCCATCATCTACACGACATAGCCCTGAATTTTCCAATGCGTAGCTCTTTGCAAAAGAGAGATATTGGCAAGGAAAAGCTGTCTTGTACCTTTGCATTTTTCTCCCAAACGAAGGACACTAGAAAGAAAATTTTAAAGCCTCCTGTTAGGCCATCATCTACACGACATAGCCCTGAATTTTCCAATGCGCAGCTCTTTGCAAAAGAGAGATATTGGCAAGGAAAAGCTGTCTTGTACCTTTGCATTTTTCTCCCAAACGAAGGACACTAGAATTAAAATTTTAAAGCCTCCTGTTAGGCCATCATCTACACGACATAGCCCTGAATTTTCCAATGCGCAGCTCTTTGCAAAAGAGAGATATTGGCAAGGAAAAGCTGTCTTGTACCATTGCATTTTTCTCCCAAACGAAGGACACTAGAAAGAAAATTTTAAAGCCTCCTGTTAGACCATCATCTACACGGCATAGCCATGAATTTTCCAATGCGTAGCTCTTTGCAAAAGAGAGATATTGGCAAGGAAAAGCTGTCTTGTACCTTTGCATTTTTCTCCCAAACGAAGGACACTAGAATTAAAATTTTAAAGCCTCCTGTTAGGCCATCATCTACACGACATAGCCCTGAATTTTCCAATGCGCAGCTCTTTGCAAAAGAGAGATATTGGCAAGGACAAGCTGTCTTGTACCTTTGCATTTTTCTCCCAAACGAAGGTCACTAGAAAGAAAATTTTAAAGCCTCCTGTTAGTCCATCATCTACACGACATAGTCCTGAATTTTCCAATGCGTATCTCTTTGCAAAAGAGAGATATTGGCAAGGAAAAGCTGTCTTGTACCTTTGCATTTTTCTCCCAAACGAAGGTCACTAGAAAGAAAATTTTAAAGCCTCCTGTTAGGCCATCATCTACACGACATAGCCCTGAATTTTCCAATGCGTAGCTCTTTGCAAAAGAGAGATATTGGCAAGGAAAAGCTGTCTTGTACCTTTGCATTTTTCTCCCAAACGAAGGACACTAGAAAGAAAATTTTAAAGCCTCCTGTTAGGCCATCATCTACACGACATAGCCCTGAATTTTCCAATGCGCAGCTCTTTGCAAAAGAGAGATATTGGCAAGGAAAAGCTGTCTTGTACCATTGCATTTTTCTCCCAAACGAAGGACACTAGAAAGAAAATTTTAAAGCCTCCTGTTAGGCCATCATCTACACGACATAGCCCTGAATTTTCCAATGCGCAGCTCTTTGCAAAAGAGAGATATTGGCAAGGAAAAGCTGTCTTGTACCTTTGCATTTTTCTCCCAAACGAAGGACACTAGAATTAAAATTTTAAAGCCTCCTGTTAGGCCATCATCTACACGACATAGCCCTGAATTTTCCAATGCGCAGCTCTTTGCAAAAGAGAGATATTGGCAAGGAAAAGCTGTCTTGTACCATTGCATTTTTCTCCCAAACGAAGGACACTAGAAAGAAAATTTTAAAGCCTCCTGTTAGACCATCATCTACACGGCATAGCCATGAATTTTCCAATGCGTAGCTCTTTGCAAAAGAGAGATATTGGCAAGGAAAAGCTGTCTTGTACCTTTGCATTTTTCTCCCAAACGAAGGACACTAGAATTAAAATTTTAAAGCCTCCTGTTAGGCCATCATCTACACGACATAGCCCTGAATTTTCCAATGCGCAGCTCTTTGCAAAAGAGAGATATTGGCAAGGACAAGCTGTCTTGTACCTTTGCATTTTTCTCCCAAACGAAGGTCACTAGAAAGAAAATTTTAAAGCCTCCTGTTAGTCCATCATCTACACGACATAGTCCTGAATTTTCCAATGCGTATCTCTTTGCAAAAGAGAGATATTGGCAAGGAAAAGCTGTCTTGTACCTTTGCATTTTTCTCCCAAACGAAGGTCACTAGAAAGAAAATTTTAAAGCCTCCTGTTAGGCCATCATCTACACGACATAGCCCTGAATTTTCCAATGCGTAGCTCTTTGCAAAAGAGAGATATTGGCAAGGAAAAGCTGTCTTGTACCTTTGCATTTTTCTCCCAAACGAAGGACACTAGAAAGAAAATTTTAAAGCCTCCTGTTAGGCCATCATCTACACGACATAGCCCTGAATTTTCCAATGCGCAGCTCTTTGCAAAAGAGAGATATTGGCAAGGAAAAGCTGTCTTGTACCATTGCATTTTTCTCCCAAACGAAGGACACTAGAAATACAATTTTAAAGCCTCCTGTTAGACCATCATCTACACGACATAGCCCTGCATTTTCCAATGCGCAGCTCTTTGCAAAGAGAGATATTGGCAAGGAAAAGCTGTCTTGTACCATTGCATTTTTCTCCCAAACGAAGGACACTAGAATTAAAATTTTAAAGCCTCCTGTTAGGCCATCATCTACACGACATAGCCCTGAATTTTCCAATGCGCAGCTCTTTGCAAAAGAGAGATATTGGCAAGGAAAAGCTGTCTTGTACCATTGCATTTTTCTCCCAAACGAAGGACACTAGAAAGAAAATTTTAAAGCCTCCTGTTAGGCCATCATCTACACGACATAGCCCTGAATTTTCCAATGCGCAGCTCTTTGCAAAAGAGAGATATTGGCAAGGAAAAGCTGTCTTGTACCATTGCATTTTTCTCCCAAACGAAGGACACTAGAAAGAAAATTTTAAAGCCTCCTGTTAGGCCATCATCTACACGACATAGCCCTGAATTTTCCAATGCGCAGCTCTTTGCAAAAGAGAGATATTGGCAAGGAAAAGCTGTCTTGTACCTTTGCATTTTTCTCCCAAACGAAGGACACTAGAATTAAAATTTTAAAGCCTCCTGTTAGGCCATCATCTACACGACATAGCCCTGAATTTTCCAATGCGCAGCTCTTTGCAAAAGAGAGATATTGGCAAGGAAAAGCTGTCTTGTACCATTGCATTTTTCTCCCAAACGAAGGACACTAGAAAGAAAATTTTAAAGCCTCCTGTTAGACCATCATCTACACGGCATAGCCATGAATTTTCCAATGCGTAGCTCTTTGCAAAAGAGAGATATTGGCAAGGAAAAGCTGTCTTGTACCTTTGCATTTTTCTCCCAAACGAAGGACACTAGAATTAAAATTTTAAAGCCTCCTGTTAGGCCATCATCTACACGACATAGCCCTGAATTTTCCAATGCGCAGCTCTTTGCAAAAGAGAGATATTGGCAAGGACAAGCTGTCTTGTACCTTTGCATTTTTCTCCCAAACGAAGGTCACTAGAAAGAAAATTTTAAAGCCTCCTGTTAGTCCATCATCTACACGACATAGTCCTGAATTTTCCAATGCGTATCTCTTTGCAAAAGAGAGATATTGGCAAGGAAAAGCTGTCTTGTACCTTTGCATTTTTCTCCCAAACGAAGGTCACTAGAAAGAAAATTTTAAAGCCTCCTGTTAGGCCATCATCTACACGACATAGCCCTGAATTTTCCAATGCGTAGCTCTTTGCAAAAGAGAGATATTGGCAAGGAAAAGCTGTCTTGTACCTTTGCATTTTTCTCCCAAACGAAGGACACTAGAAAGAAAATTTTAAAGCCTCCTGTTAGGCCATCATCTACACGACATAGCCCTGAATTTTCCAATGCGCAGCTCTTTGCAAAAGAGAGATATTGGCAAGGAAAAGCTGTCTTGTACCATTGCATTTTTCTCCCAAACGAAGGACACTAGAAATACAATTTTAAAGCCTCCTGTTAGACCATCATCTACACGACATAGCCCTGCATTTTCCAATGCGCAGCTCTTTGCAAAGAGAGATATTGGCAAGGAAAAGCTGTCTTGTACCATTGCATTTTTCTCCCAAACGAAGGACACTAGAATTAAAATTTTAAAGCCTCCTGTTAGGCCATCATCTACACGATATAGCCCTGAATTTTCCAATGCGCAGCTCTTTGCAAACGAGAGATATTGGCAAGGAAAAGCTGTCTTGTACCTTTGCATTTTTCTCCCAAACGAAGGACACTAGAAAGAACATTTTAAAGCCTCCTGTTAGACCATCATCTACACGGCATAGCCATGAATTTTCCAATGCGCAGCTCTTTGCAAAAGAGAGATATTGGCAAGGAAAAGCTGTCTTGTACCTTTGCATTTTTCTCCCAAACGAAGGACACTAGAATTAAAATTTTAAAGCCTCCTGTTAGGCCATCATCTACACGATATAGCCCTGAATTTTCCAATGCGCAGCTCTTTGCAAAAGAGAGATATTGGCAAGGAAAAGCTGTCTTGTATCTTTGCATTTTTCTCCCAAACGAAGGACACTAGAAAGAAAATTTTAAAGCCTCCTGTTAGGCCATCATCTACACGACATAGCCCTGAATTTTCCAATGCGCAGCTCTTTGCAAAAGAGAGATATTGGCAAGGAAAAGCTGTCTTGTACCATTGCATTTTTCTCCCAAACGAAGGACACTAGAAAGAAAATTTTAAAGCCTCCTGTTAGACCATCATCTACACGACATAGCCCTGAATTTTCCAATGCGCAGCTCTTGGCAAAAGAGAGATATTGGCAAGGAAAAGCTGTCTTGTACCATTGCATTTTTCTCCCAAACGATGGACACTAGAATTAAAATTTTAAAGCCTCCTGTAAGGCCATCATCTACACGATATAGCCCTGAATTTTCCAATGCGCAGCTCTTTGCAAACGAGAGATTTTGGCAAGGAAAAGCTGTCTTGTACCTTTGCATTTTTCTCCCAAACGAAGGACACTAGAAAGAAAATTTTAAATCCTCCTGTTAGGCCATCATCTACACGACATAGCCCTGAATTTTCCAATGTGCAGCTCTTTGCAAAAGAGAGATATTGGCAAGGAAAAGCTGTCTTGTACCATTGCATTTTTCTCCCAAACGAAGGACACTAGAAAGAAAATTTTAAAGCCTCCTGTTAGACCATCATCTACACGATATAGCCCTGAATTTTCCAATGCGCAGCTCTTTGCAAAAGAGAGATATTGGCAAGGAAAAGCTGTCTTGTACCATTGCATTTTTCTCCCAAACGAAGGACACTAGAAAGAAAATTTTAAAGCCTCCTGTTAGGCCATCATCTACACGACATAGCCCTGAATTTTCCAATGCGCAGCTCTTTGCAAAAGAGAGATATTGGCAAGGAAATGCTGTCTTTTACCTTTGCATTTTTCTCCCAAACGAAGGACACTAGAATTAAAATTTTGAAGCCTCCTGTTAGGCCATCATCTACACGACATAGCCCTGAATTTTCCAATGCGCAGCTCTTTGCAAAAGAGAGATATTGGCAAGGAAAAGCTGTCTTGTACCTTTGCATTTTTCTCCCAAACGAAGGTCACTAGAAAGAAAATTTTAAAGCCTCCTGTTAGGCCATCATCTACACGACATAGCCCTGAATTTTCCAATGCGCAGCTCTTTGCAAAAGAGAGATATTGGCATGGAAAAGCTGTCTTGTACCTTTGCATTTTGCTCCCAAACGAAGGACACTAGAATTACAATTTTAAAGCCTCCTGTTAGGCCATCATCTACACGATATAGCCCTGAATTTTCCAATGCGCAGCTCTTTGCAAAAGAGAGATATTGGCAAGGAAAAGCTGTCTTGTACCATTGCATTTTTCTCCCAAACGAAGGTCACTAGAAAGAAAATTTTAAAGCCTCCTGTTAAGCCATCATCTACACGACATAGCCCTGAATTTCTCACAAAATCGTTGCCCCAATGCATCATTGAAATTCAAGCTGGAAAGATGATTTTAATATATCACTTGTACATTTTGTATTGCTCTTCTGGTGACAATGTAGTTTGTTTTTGTCAATTACCATTTTAATAATAGGGTAAAGAAAATTAAGTGGATTTTTGAAAGAAAACTATACTGTCAATATACTATTAAAACAAATTAAAATGGTAAAAGTTATTGTACTTTAAGTAAAAATAAAAGAGCAAAAATATCAATCCCAGTTTTTATTACTTAAATTAACAAAAAAAAAACTGCATATAGCAAAGGATAGTTTCAATCTGCCTACCTCTGGGTTATGGCCAGCATGCTTCCATTGCAGTACTCTGCTGCACATGTAAGTGCAAGAGATCCTGAAGCACTCACTCATCATGGGAAAGTACCAATGTGTTTCTTCGTTGGTTTATGGAAGAAACATCTTACAAAAACTCTCCAGATTATTAACTTTTTAAAGTTTTTTTAATAAACGTTCTAGATGAATGCTTATTAGCCTTTGTCAGTATGCACTTTTGCAAAGTGTCTCTGTGGCGCAATCAGTTAGTGTGTTTGGCTGCTAACCAAAAGGTTGGTGGTTCAATCCCACCCAGGGACGTAATTGACCTTGTGATAAGATTTTGGTGATCTTTAAGTAGTCAAGTCAAAATTTCAAACCCCCTCTTATGGTGTAGGGTACCTGGCCTTCTCTGATTTAATCAGAGTTAGATTTGATTCAGTGATTTTATAAAAAAACAGCTAGGAAGCACAATTTAGCAGTGGGTTGCAGAGAAAAAAAAATATGCTTGCAGAAAAATCAAATTGAGTGATTAAACAGCTCTTCATTTTCTGGCTTTATTTTTATGCTAACAAATCTGTTCTCTGAAAAGTGTCCACAAAGCCAAGTCTCTGATTAACACCTTTGTAAGGATGGTTTTTCACCTATTACTAAATTAAACTTGCTTTATTGGAAAGGCAGCAAGATGTATCCTCATTTCAATGTCTACTGAAATAATACGGGTTGACACCAGGAAACATTAACGCCAATGCATCCTTGCTGCTTTCTCATGTGGAAGTCTGTTTAATGTGAAAACAAGGTGATATCTAATTAGCACACAGGTAAGGAATTAAGAAAATCTTTATTTAAGGGGGAAGATGTTTCTCACAAAATCGTTGCCCCAATGCATCATTGAAATTCAAGCTGGAAAGATGATTTTAATATATCACTTGTACATTTTGTATTGCTCTTCTGGTGACAATGTAGTTTGTTTTTGTCAATTACCATTTTAATAATAGGGTAAAGAAAATTAAGTGGATTTTTGAAAGAAAACTATACTGTCAATATACTATTAAAACAAATTAAAATGGTAAAAGTTATTGTACTTTAAGTAAAAATAAAAGAGCAAAAATATCAATCCCAGTTTTGATTACTTAAATTAACAAAAAAAAAAAACTGCATATAGCAAAGGATAGTTTCAATCTGCCTACCTCTGGGTTATGGGCCCAGCATGCTTCCATTGCAGTACTCTGCTGCACATGTAAGTGCAAGAGATCCTGAAGCACTCACTCATCATGGGAAAGTACCAATGTGTTTCTTCGTTGGTTGATGGAAGAAACATCTTACAAAAACTCTCCAGATTATTGACTTTTTAAAGTTTTTCTAGGAAACGTTTTAGATGAATGCTTATTAGCCTTTGTCAGTATGGACTTTTGCAAAGAGTCTCTGTGGTGCAATCAGTTAGTGTGTACGGCTATTAACCAAAAGGTTGGTGGTTCAATCCCACCCAGGGACGTAATTGACCTTGTTATCAGATTTTGGTGATCTTTAAGTAGACAAGTCAAAATTTCAAACCCCCTGTTATGGTGTAGGGTACCTGGCCTTTTCTGATGTAATCAGAGTTAGATTTGATTCAGTGATTTTATAAAAACAGCTAGGAAGCACAATTTAGCAGTGGGTTGCAGAGAAAAAGAAATATGCTGGCAAAAAAATCCAATTGAGTGATTAAACAGCTCTTCATTTTCTGGCTTTATTTTTATGCTAACAAATTTGTTCTCTGAAAAGTGTCCACAAAGCCAAGTCTCTGATTAACACCTTTGTAGGGATGGTTTTTCACCTATTACTAAATTAAACTTGCTTCATTGGAAAGGCAGCAAGATGCATCCTCATTTCAATGTCTACTGAAATAATACAGGTTGACACCAGGAAACATTAACGCCAATGCATCCTTGCTGCTTTCTCATGTGGAAGTCTGTTTAATGTGAAAACAAGGTGATATCTAATAAGCACACAGGTAAGGAATTAAGAAAATCTTTATTTAAGGGTGAAGATGTTTCTCACAAAATCGTTGCCCCAATGCATCATTGAAATTCAAGCTGGAAAGATGATTTTAATATATCACTTGTACATTTTGTATTGCTCTTCTGGTGACAATGTAGTTTGTTTTTGTCAATTACCATTTTAATAATAGGGTAAAGAAAATTAAGTGGATTTTTGAAAGAAAACAATACTGTCAATATACTATTAAAACAAATTAAAATGGTAAAAGTTATTGTACTTTAAGTAAAAATAAAAGAGCCAAAATATCAATCCCAGTTTTGGATTACTTTAATTAACAAAAAAAAATGCATATAGCAGAGGATAGTTTCAATCTGCCTACCTCTGGGTTATGGGCCCAGCATGCTTCCATTGCTGTACTCTGCTGCACATGTAAGTGCAAGAGATCCTGAAGCACTCACTCATCATGGGAAAGTACCAATGTGTTTCTTCGTTGGTTGATGGAAGAAACATCTTACAAAAACTCTCCAGATTATTGACTTTTTAAAGTTTTTTTAGGAAACGTTTTAGATGAATGCTTATTAGCCTTTGTCAGTATGGACTTTTGCAAAGTGTCTCTGTGGCGCAATCAGTTAGTGTGTACGGCTATTAACCAAAAGGTTGGTGGTTCAATCCCACCCAGGGACGTAATTGACCTTGTTATCAGATTTTGGTGATCTTTAAGTAGACAAGTCAAAATTTCAAACCCCCTGTTATGGTGTAGGGTACCTGGCCTTCTCTGATGTAATCAGAGTTAGATTTGATTCAGTGATTTTATAAAAACACCTAGGAAGCACAATTTAGCAATGGGTTGCAGAGAAAAAGAAATATGCTGGCAAAAAAATCCAATTGAGTGATTAAACAGCTCTTCATTTTCTGGCTTTACTTCTATGCTAACAAAGTTGTTCTCTGAAAAGTGTCCACAAAGCCAAGTCTCTGATTAACACCTTTGTAGGGATGGTTTTTCACCTATTACTAAATTAAACTTGCTTCATTGGAAAGGCAGCAAGAAACACTAGACTGATTGGAGGTGCGCCCTAAAGCAAATTACAATGTTAGGATTAGGGGGTTCGGAAAGACCTCTAGTGTATACTGTCATGATCCGGGTATCTGGACGCCATTACTTACCTTTTAGATGCCTCCTAAGGCTTGCTCAGCGCTCCAGGACCGGATCCCATCTGTTATTCAGATGTCCTTATTCCTGCCTCCTCTCCTGTCACTCTGAGACGCTGTCACAGCGGCGCCATGTTACATCTTGAATGGCATCTCCCGCGGCCTCCGCCGCCGTCCCTGAGTTTCTGCATGCAGGATGTCAGAGTGGCGCTTATGTCAGCTGCGGCCTCCGCTGTTGCCCGCGTGGTTCAAATGTGCACTCATCAGTCTGGCGTCTCCTGTTTACTGTGGCCGGCGCCGCCATTGCTGTTAAAGTTCCCACATGGATTATCAAACCAATCTTCCCTCCAAGTGTCTGCATGGGCGCAGCCATGTTGGATTCTGTCACCTGTTTATTTCCACCAATCCGCTGTTTCCATTGTAATCTGCATAATTGCCTAGCCAATCCCTTCCTTGCTGCAGGTATAAGTATTCTGTGCCTGAGCAAGGAAGGCGTCAGTGCTTTGGTTGTCAAACCTAGTTCCAGTTTGTCTCTCTCCCGTGGTTGTTTTCCAGGTTCCAGTTACCATCTCCAAACCTCCACTAAAGAGACCCGCTCTAGTCTACCACCTGTGGTGCAGCCTGACTCTCCAGTCCTCTGGGACTCATCTGTTTCCAGTTACAGATTTACCTGCTTCCAGCCTAGCTTCCAGCAGAGATCAGCTCTTCTTAAAGTGCTGGTATCATTTCCGCAGATTACCACTCACCACCGGTACTATTATTTCACCGCTCTCAAACTCCATATATCAATCATATTTCATAGCTCTCAAGCTTCATTTATTATTTGGCTGGTTCCATCCAGCAATCCACTCCGTGCTTACATCAGTCTGGTTTCAGCCAGTACCCACAGCAGCCATTTTATCCACAGCAGCCCAGCTTTTCCTGGAACACCAGCTAGTACGATCCTGGGCTATCTCCATTGCTACAGTCGGGCCTGTTAAGGACTTTCCAACTAGAAGATAAGAACTGTCTCATACTACCAGAGCCCTGTGGTCCTTGCCCTCCTGTAGTACCCAGGAACTGTATTATTTCTCTGCTGATTTTATGTTTCTCTTTTATTACTGCTGTGATGCATGGAGTTTGTCAAAATAAACATCATTGACTTTTATCCTGGTTGTCGTGGGCACGCCTTCGGGCAATTCTTCTTCATTTAACTTACATGTCCAGGGGTCTGATACAACCTCCCAGGTTCCACTACACCTCAGCCCCTACAACTGAGGCTGCCTCCAGTCAGCTCAGGCCCTCAGTTGTAACATATACACTGTATATACATTTTAAGATAGGAAGGTACAAAAAACATATTCACATTGCATCTATGGGCTGGATTCAAATGTCCCTTTCCTCCCTCAATCGTGCCCGTCAGCAGCTATTCTATTCTATATAAGGAGCCACGCGTCACCGCCATTTTCACTTGTGCATTGGAGATGATAGGGAGAGGACGTGCAGCGTTTTCTCAGTTTCTGTGTTCAGTGTGCTGCAAATATCTGTGCTCAGTGTGCTTGCAAATATCTGTGCTCAGTGTGCTGAAAATATCTACGTTCTCTGCCTGAAAAATGCTCCATATCTGTGCTGCATTGTAGTATATAGTAGGAGGACAGGGCAGAATTTTGCTGACCACCAGTATATAATATATAGCAGTACGGTACAGTAGGCCACTGCTCTACCTACCTCCGTGTCGTCAAGTATACTATCCATCCATACCTGTGGTGTATTTTAGTAGTTGTGCGCACTATATATAGTAGGAGGACAGTGCAAAATTTTGCTGACCACCAGACTTCTACTTAAGTCCAATGGTGTAGGATGTGCAAAGCCGTTTGGCTGTGCATTTATTGATCTAAGCATGCATTTTTATCAAAGCGTGATAAAATTGACACATAACGCAGCGTTCAATCAGCGTTAATTTATCTTCAGCTGATATCGATTGTGAATTGACGTTTCTTCTCTTCTTGTCACCTACAGGTAATTACAATTGACTACAACCACCAATCTATTCTGCTGCACTATATCTATATATGCAAAGCTAATTCTGCTGGGTAATTACAATTGACTACAACCACCAATCTATTCTGCTGCACTATATCTATATATGCAAAGCTAATTCTTATCTTCAGCTGATATCGATTGTGAATTGATGTTTCTTCTCTTCTTGTCGCCTACAGGTAATTACAATTGACTACAACCACCAATATATTCTGCTGCACTATATCTATATATGCAAAGCTAATTCTGCTGGGTAATGCAAATTGAAACATTATTGCATAGTATGTGATTTTGAAGTACTTTTTTAAAGTTTTGAATGATATAGACCCAGTTTAATCTTTGTGGAATGCCTGGTTGTTGTTTTTAAGGTAATTCATTGCCTGGCATTTGAGGGGGTGGGGTGTGGTTACAGATTTCAATTATTGGTTTCACTTGTAATAGTCTTCTACTTAAGTCCAATGGTGTAGGCTGTGCAAAGCCATTTGGCTGTGCATTTATTGATCTAAGCGTGCATTTTTATAAAAGCGTGATAAAATTGACACATAACAGCAGTGTTCAATTAGCGTTCAATCGAAGTGAAAAAGAAGGAAAACAGAAGCACACCAATCTAACAAAACAAAGAAAACTGAAGAACTAATAACAAATGTGAGTCACTTACTCCTCAGATCACTCACCTCCTGATTGTTGCATCTGATTACATAGCACAGAACTACCTTACTTGGACATTTCATAAACCATCCATTTCACCTACAAATGCCTGTATCTGTATTATTGTAATTTTGTTTTTTAAGCACAGCTGCACCAATGCAATTTTACCTGCAAACACTTAAAACATCTAACATAATTACTAGAGATGAGCGGGTTCGGTTTCTCTGAATACGAACCCGCCCGAACTTCATGGTTTTTTTCACGGGTCCGAGCAGACTCGGATCCTCCCGCCTTGCTCGGTTAACCCGAGCGCGCCCGAACATCATCATGACGCTGTCGGATTCTCGCGAGACTCGGATTCTATATAAGGAGCCGCGCGTCGCCGCCATTTTCACACGTGCATTGAGATTGATAGTGAGAGGACGTGGCTGGCGTCCTCTCCATTTAGATTATAAGAGAGAGAGATTTACTGGAGCTTAGGACTAGGAGGAGTACTGTAGAAGTGTAGAGAGTGCAGAGAGTTTACTAGTGAGTGACCACCAGACAGTGCAGTTTATTTAATATATCCGTTCTCTGCCTGAAAAAAGCGATACACACAGTGACTCAGTCACATACCATATCTGTGTGCACTGCTCAGGCTCAGCCCAGTGTGCTGCATCATCTATATATATTATATATCTGTCTGACTGCTCAGCTCACACAGCTTATAATTGTGGGGGAGACTGGGGAGCACTGCAGTGCCAGTTATAGGTTATAGCAGGAGCCAGGAGTACATAATATTATATAGTGAGTGACCACCAGACAGTGCAGTTTATTTAATATATCCGTTCTCTGCCTGAAAAAAGCGATACACACAGTGACTCAGTCACATACCATATCTGTGTGCACTGCTCAGGCTCAGCCCAGTGTGCTGCATCATCTATATATATTATATATCTGTCTGACTGCTCAGCTCACACAGCTTATAATTGTGGGGGAGACTGGGGAGCACTGCAGTGCCAGTTATAGGTTATAGCAGGAGCCAGGAGTACATAATATTATATTAAAATTAAACAGTGCACACTTTTGCTGCAGGAGTGCCACTGCCAGTGTGACTGACCAGTGACCTGACCACACTGACCACCAGTATAGTTAGTAGTATACTTATATTGTGATTGCCTGAAAAAGTTAAACACTCGTCGTGTGACTTCACTTGTGTGTTGTTGTTTTTTTTATTCTATAAAAATAAAACTCATTCTGCTGACAGACAGTGTCCAGCAGGTCCGTCATTATATAATATATAATATATACCTGTCCGGCTGCAGTAGTGATATATATATATTTTTTATATCATTTATCATCCAGTCGCAGCAGACACAGTACGGTAGTTCACGGCTGTGGCTACCTCTGTGTCTGCACTCGGCAGGCAGTCCGTCCATAATTGTATACCACCTAACCGTGGTTTTTTTTTCTTCTTTATACATACATACTACTACGACATCTCTTTATCAACCAGTCTATATTAGCAGCAGACACAGTACAGCACGGTAGTTCACGGCTGTGGCTACCTCTGTGTCTGCACTCGGCAGGCAGTCCGTCCATAATTGTATACCACCTAACCTTTTTCTTTGCATCATGTGCTGATTGGGGAGGGTTTTTTGGAAGGGACATCCTGCGTGACACTGCAGTGCCACTCCTAAATGGGCCCGGTGTTTGTGTCGGCCACTAGGGTCGCTAATCTTACTCACACAGCTACCTCATTGCGCCTCTTTTTTTCTTTGCGTCATGTGCTGTTTGGGGAGGGTTTTTTGGAAGGGACATCCTGCGTGACACTGCATTGCCACTCCTAGATGGGCCCGGTGTTTGTGTCGGCCACTAGGGTCGCTAATCTTACTCACACAGCTACCTCATTGCGCCTCTTTTTTTCTTTGCGTCATGTGCTGTTTGGGGAGGGTTTTTTGGAAGGGCCATCCTGTGTGACACTGCAGTGCCACTCCTAGATGGGCCCGGTGTTTGTGTCGGCCACTAGGGTCGCTAATCTTACTCACACAGCTACCTCATTGCGCCTCTTTTTTTCTTTGCGTCATGTGCTGTTTGGGGAGGGTTTTTTGGAAGGGACATCCTGCGTGACACTGCAGTGCCACTCCTAGATGGGCCCGGTGTTTGTGTCGGCCACTAGGGTCGCTTATCTTACTCACACAGCGACCTCGGTGCAAATTTTAGGACTAAAAATAATATTGTGAGGTGTGAGGTATTCAGAATAGACTGAAAATGAGTGTAAATTATGGTTTTTGAGGTTAATAATACTTTGGGATCAAAATGACCCCCAAATTCTATGATTTAAGCTGTTTTTTAGTGTTTTTTGAAAAAAACACCCGAATCCAAAACACACCCGAATCCGACAAAAAAAATTCGGTGAGGTTTTGCCAAAACGCGTTCGAACCCAAAACACGGCCGCGGAACCGAACCCAAAACCAAAACACAAAACCCGAAAAATTTCAGGCGCTCATCTCTAATAATTACCATTGCTTCTTAAACCTCTCACAATCCTTTCATTTCTTACACTCCAAATACATTTCTGCACCCACTTTATCTACGCTTTTGACTCATTTCATACTAAATCTACACCCCTTGAGCCTACACTGCTTTTCTCACCTGCATTTCTACAATTCTTCTGCTCGGATTCCCTTACAGTCTCCTCTCCTACTACCACTTTCCCTCAACCTATTTACCTACTTAACACTATGTCAATGCTTTCTTATACTCCCCACATCACTCAGTGTATACCTAATAATGTATCTTTATCCTTCCCCCCTAGTCTCCTCCACCTCCTCCTCTGTCTCCCCTCCATCCCTCTGTTTCCTTCCCCCACCTTTCCTGTTACCCCACTTTCATTCACCTCTGCCCCATGGTCCTGCTACCCCACAACTCAGCCCTGCTCCCTCTCTCCCTTCCCTGTCACCTCCCCACACCCCCATCCACATCACACTGACCTCCCTCCCTGCCCACCTCCTGCAGTTTCCCCTCCTAGCTCAGGCACCCGTACCATCACTACTCTCTCATCCCTGCCCTCAAAGTTAATCCCACCTCATCGCTACAGCAACCCTGAAAATCTAATTCACATCTCTCCCACAAACTCATACCCCCTATCCTGCGCCCTCTGGAATGCCAGATCCGTTTGTAACAAACTGGTCCCCACTCATGACCTTTTCATTTCCAACTCCCTACACCTACTAGCCATTACTGAAACTTGGATTACGCCCTCTGACACTACTACTGCTGCTGCTTTCTCTGCTGGGGGCCTTACATTCACACACACCCCCCGACCTGGGGGTCGCCATGGGGGTGGTGTTGGGGTCCTTTTACCTTCTAGTTACTCCTACCAACTCATACCACCAGAACCATCCCTTATATTCTCTACATTTGAGGTCCACTCCATATGTCTCTTCCAACCAGTCCATCTTAGAGTAGCTGTCATTTACCGCCCCCCTGGCACTGCTTCCAAATTCATCGACAACTTTGCTTCCTCACTTCCTCTCTTCTGACATTCCCACCATTATCCTAGGCGATTTCAACATCCCTATTGACATCCCCACACAATCCCCTGCCTCTAAACTCCTTAACCTCACCTCTTCACTTGGTCTCTCCCAGTGGACCTCCTCACCCTCCCATGTGAATGGGAGCTCACTGGATCTGGTCTTCACTCACCGCTGTGATATTTCTGATTTTTCCAACTCCCCATTTCCCCTCTCTGACCACCACCTGCTCTCCTTAAACCTATCTCTCTCGACTTCCCCATCTCTACCTCCTAAGGCTACCATCACTAAGCGTAACATTGAAGCTATTGACACCACATTCCTTTCCTCCCTGTTTGACTCACTTCTCTCTCCTATTCTCTCTCTCTCTCATGCCCTGAACAAGCCACTTCCACATACAATGCTTCCCTTACTTCTGCTCTTGACTCTGTTGCTCCACCAACCACTATTCACCATCGCAAATTAACACCTCAACCCTGGCACACCAAATGCATCAGATATCTGCAAAAATGCTCACGTACTGCTGAGCGACACTGGAGGAAATCACGCTCTAAGGCAGACTTCCTCCATTTCAAACTTATGCTCTCATCCTTCAGTGCTGCCCTTTCTCTTGCTAAACAGTCATACTTCAAGAACCTCATCTCCTCCCAGTCTTCCAACCCCCGGCGCCTCTTTGCCACTCTCAACTCACTCCTCTGCCCACCTCCACCTCGTCTCCCTTCCTCACTCTCTGCTCTTGACTTTGCCACTTACTTCACATCCAAAATTGACTCCATACGTCAGGACATCACATCACACCAGACTATCAGTAACCAGCCTTCTCCCATCCCTTACCAACCCTCCCCATCCCTCGCACCAACTCTGTCATCTTTCTCCCATGCATCTGGAGAGGAAGTCATGGCCCTCATTCGTTCCTGTCCCCTCACCACCTCCCCACTTGACCCTATCCCCTCCCGCCTCCTCTGCCACATCTCTTCTTCTGCTTGTTCCCAACTTTCCCACCTTCTCAATCTCTCCCTCTCATCAGGCACTGTCCCCTCTGCCTTCAAGCGCGCTCTCATCTCTCCTATTCTTAAAAAACCTACCCTTGATCCAAACACTCTCTCCAACTACCGACCCATCTCTCTTCTCCCTTTTGCCTCCAAACTCCTTGAGCGTATTGTCTACAACCGCCTTACTTCCTTTCTTTCCTCACACTCACTGCTTGACCCATTCCAGTCTGGCTTCCGTCCTCTCCACTCCACTGAAACTGCCCTTACAAAAGTATGCAATGACCTCCATGCTGCTAAATATAAGGGACACTACTCTCTACTTATTCTACTTGATCTCTCTGCTGCTTTTGACACTGTGGACCACCCTCTCCTACTGCAAATCCTTCACTCCATTGGTCTGCGTAACACTGCCCTCTCTTGGTTGTCGTCCTACCTTTCTGACCGTTCATTCTCTGTCTCCTCTCATGACTCCACCTCCCCCTCACTTCCACTAACTGTAGGGGTACCCCAAGGTTCTGTCCTTGGTCCTCTTCTCTCTCTATACGTCCTCACTAGGTAAGCTCATTAGTTCTTTTGGTTTCCAATATCATCTCTATGCTGATGACACTCAAATCTATCTTTCCTCTCCAGACCTCTCCCCTACTCTCCTCACTCGTATCTCCAACTGTCTCTCTGCTATCTCTTCCTGGATGTCCCAGCGCTTTCTTAAACTTAACATGTCTGAGACCGAGCTGATCATCTTCCCTCCCTCCCGCATAACCTCACCTCCTACAATCTCATTATCTATTGATGGCACTACTATCTCCTCTACCCCCCAAATGTGCTGTCTTGGAGTAATCCTTGACTCCTCCCTCTCCTTCAAACCACACATTCAGCACCTCTCACAAACCTGCCGTTTTCATCTAAAAAATATTTCCAGGATCAGACCCTTTCTGACCCAGGATGCTACTAAGACTCTTATCCACTCACTGGTCATCTCCAGACTGGACTACTGTAATCTCCTCCTGACTGGCATTCCTGACAAATACCTCTCTCCACTCCAATCTATCCTCAATGCTGCTGCCCGGCTCATTTTCCTCACCAAATGCACTACGTCCACCTCTCCTCTCTTACTAGTCCTTCACTGGCTCCCCTTCCCTTTCAGAATCCATTTCAAGCTTCTCACACTTGCTTACAAAACCCTCACCTACTCCTCTCCCATCTACATCTCTGATCTTATCTCGCTTTACACTCCCACCCGTCCTCTTCGCTCTGCTAATGCACGCCGACTCTCCTGCCTACGGATTACTTCCTCCCACTCCTACCTCCAAGATTTTTCACGTGCTGCACCACTTCTCTGGAATTCCCTACCTCTCCCCCTCAGACTCTCCACCTCTCTACAAAATTTCAAATGGGCTCTCAAGACCCACTTCTTCACCAAACCCAGCCAAATCTCATCCTAAACCTCTGTTCCACACTCTCTATGTACCCCATCTGTCTCACCCCTGTCTGTCTACCCCTCCCCTTTAGAACGTAAGCTCTCATGAGCAGGGCCCTCTTCCCTCATGTGCTTACTCTTTTCTTACTTTAATAATCTTCAGCTGCACCAAATCCAGCAGTCTTCTGCCACCTGATACTTATTCCAGTGTCATCTGCTGATGTAGCTATGTTTATTTACCCTGTACTTGTCCTATATTGTCATCAACTGTAAGTTGCTGTTTTCCTGTTTGATTATTTGTTTATGTACTCTGTAATTGGGTGCTGCGGAACCCTTGTGGCGCCATATAAATAAAGGATAATAATAATAAATAATATAATATATAGCAGTACGGTACAATAGGCCACTGCTCTACCTACCTCTGTGTCGTCAAGTATACTATCCATCCATACCTGTGGATTTTAGAAAAAAAACATATCTCGGCAGAGCAATCTATAAATCCATCATTTTTCAGACAGCAACAGTGGGTATTGTAATAGTCACCCAATCCATCACTTTTATAGGGTTACATGCATCCACATGCTACAGCCCGTCTCAATAATGCTGCATTCAGACTGCAAATGCCGGATCCTACCCGGTAAGACAAACGTGTACTTACCGGGTGGGATCCGGCATTTGCACTCCGCTGCTGGCTTTCCGACCCGGCAATATACCGGGTCGGTTGCCATAACAACGGAGCGCGCAGCAGCAGCAGGGGCGGGGGTGGAGGCAGCGTCGGGAGATGAGCTCATCTCCAGCGCCGCCTCTCCCTATCTTGTGAATGGGAACCGTGTCGCATCGACACGGCTCCCATTCACACCGCACCTGACCCGGTAATCAACCCGGGTAAAACCCTTCTTTTTTACCGGGTTGATTTACCGGGTCAGGCGACCCGCTAAATCGGCCAGTGTGCTTTCACATCGCACACTGACCCGGTTCGACACGGCAATATGCCGTGTCGGTACCGGGTTATTTGTGCGATGTGAAAGGGGTATAATTTTACTGTCACGGTGTGTGTGTTTGTGTTTTTATTTGGGTATTTTTTGTTGTTGTAGAACTACAGGTACCAGCGAGCCCGTTATTTCCCCGCCTGCTGGTACTTGAGGTTCTCAAAGTACCAGCAAGTGGGGGAGGCTTGCTGGGCCTTGTAGTTCCACAACAAAAAAACAATATTCTTTTTTTACACATATGGCTATCAGCCCGGCACCCACCACCCAGGGGCTGCCTCGGGCTTCACCCCTGGCCCTTGGGTGCCTCGAAGGGAGGAACCTCTTGATTTAAGGGGTCCCCACTCCTCCAGGGAACCTCGGCCAGGGATGACTAGTTGGAGGGGAAATGCCAGGGCCGCAGGGACCTACATAAAAGTGTCCCCCGGCTGTGGCATTATCTCTCTGGCTAGTGGAGCCCGGTGCTGGTTTTAAAAATATGGGGGACCCCTACATCTTTTGTCCCACGTATTTTTGGAACCAAGACCCGTCTAAGAGCCCGGTGCTGGTTGTCTAAATACGGGGAACCTCTGTCCAATTTTTCCTCCAGTATTTAAATAACCAGGACCGGCTCAAAGAGGCTGGTTATACTAAGGAGGGGGGACCTCACACATTTTTTTTAACCCATTCAGACCCTTCTCCTTTAAGTTAATGCAGAGAGAGGTAGATTTTGGGAGAAGGAATGTCCTAGCATAACTGTTAATTGCAGTGTAATACTGTAATTCAACTGTGCAGCATTTGTGGCTAAATGTCAAAGAAGCCAGTATTTACCCTGCATGCAAAACAATAAATGTATTTGCACATACCTCCCAACTAACCCAATTTTTGCAGGACAGTCACTTTTTTTGGGAATGTCCAGCTAACCCAAACAACCCCCCCCCCCAGTGTCCCATAGTCATGGGGAAGGGGGGGGGTGGAAGGCTCCCTGTAGCTTGTTGCTCTGCAAATATGCACATTGTGGGTAATTCAGACCTGATCGCTAGGGTGCGTTTTTGCATCCCTGTGATCAGGTGGTTGCCGCCTACAGCGGAAGGGAAAATTTGCTGTGCAGGTGTGTGATCACATGTGCACAAGAGCTGCACAGCTCAGCACTTACTCAGCCATTGAGGTGACGTCACAAATCCTCCCACAAAACGCCGGGTCCCTCCAGTGTTTTTCCGGACACTCCCTAGAAACATTCAGTTGCCACCCACACAAACACCCTCTTCTTGTCAATCTTCTTGTGATCTCCGGACCGTCGCACCTACGCATTGTGGCGCATACGCATGTGCAGTGCAGACCTGATTGCCCGCTGGGTGAAAATAAATTGAAGCGATCTGGTCTGAATAAGCCCCAATGTCTATTCACGGGAGACAGAGGGGCTGGGGCATGGTCAGCAGCTCACAGAGCACCTATAATGACAAAAATGGGAGACATGGCTCATGATCGCGATATACCTGCGAAGGTACGCCCTCTACTGATTGACAGGCAGAGGCATTCGCATTTTCTGCGGGGCACCCGGAGAAAATGTAGGCACATGCACAGGATGGACCCTGCGTATATGTCCCCATCCTCTTCATAGTTTTTGCGGTTGGAACGAGCAGTGTGAAAACATCAATCGATGGGGGTAATTCCAAGTTGATCGCAGCAGGAATTTTGTTAGCAGTTGGGCAAAACCATGTGCACTGCATTTACGAACAGATGATTTTTTATATAAATTTTAAAATGTTAGTAAATGTGTGTGTTTTTTTCAACCTGGAAGCCCAACATCGATTAAGATCGATCTTAAATAGACCCCTGGGTTTTAAGGATAACCATATTGAGTCCAATGGTTAATTTACATTGACCGAAGTTCTAATTAAGTAGTGATGTGCACCGGAATTTTTTCGGGTTTTGGTTTTGGGTTCGGTTCCGCGGCCGTGTTTTGGGTTTGGACGCGTTTTGGCAAAACCTCACCGAAATTTTTTTGTCGGATTCGGGTGTGTTTTGGATTCGGGTGTTTTTTTCAAAAAACCCTAAAAAACAGCTTAAATCATAGAATTTGGGGGTCATTTTGATCCCATAGTATTATTAACCTCAATAACCATAATTTCCACTCATTTTCAGTCTTTTTTGAACACCTAACACCTCACAATATTATTTTAATTGGTATTTGGTACCGGGGACACAGTACCTCAATCAAGTCTATAGTTGGCTCTGAAATCAGCATTAAACTGGATCCACACTTAGATTATCTGTCCAATTTTTTTTCTAGTTGAAACAAAATTATGCTAATATGTGGCAGCAAATGACAATTGACCATTTGCTCCCAAACACTGGAAAACATCCAAAAATGGTCATTTAGATAAATTGGTTAAATCCATTTCATTTAGCTAATTTATCCAAACTACCTTTATTGTATCTTTGTGGGTGAATGATGTGTGGGTCAGTGTTGAGGGTGGTGGAGGAGATGGGTAATAGGCACAGCAGGGTGTGGACAGTCAAATAGTGTGCTTAGAGGTGCAGATAAATAGGGATATCTAATAATTCACCCACTATTCTATAGAATTATTAGATATCCCTATTTATCTGCATTACTCACCTAACACTCAGCATTTATCTACATGCTGATGCTATTCATAGCACTTAGCTTGCAAGTATTTTACCCATAAGGAGACACATTAGATGTTCCCTCTCTTTTCATTAAAGACGTCCCCAGCAACCATACTGTACTATACTATAACAGGAATAATTACTGTGGGGGATTATACCATTTGATCTGGAATAAAGGGAAAATATTGTGGAAAGAGTTCTGTAAGTGTATTATATGTAGAACTATTGCCAGGTTCTGACATTTGTCAAGTGAATTACTAATATACATTCAACTAATATTACATAGTGTCCAGTAATTCAGTATCAGACTAATTGATATAGTCAATTTGGATCAATAATAAAGACACAACACAGGTAGCGAACCTTGATATTAATAAATGTATTTCCATTTATTATATATGGTAATTACATTATACAAACTTATTGTACTTTATTTCGTGTTTAGACAATTTTAACGAATTTATTAAAAGTTAATTTTTAAATCATCATTTGTGCGCCAGCAAAAGAGACATTCTTTTCTCTTCTCCTTTCCTGCATAACATTACTTGTCTCTGGTAGCACCCCCGAACGTCCTACAATTAATATTTAATATAACTGATGGACATTTATTGGGGCCTCTTCTTACAAATATTTAGAATTTAATAGCTGGTGCAGAACACATCCCCTTCCCCCCATTCCCTGTATATCTGGATTCACCAAGGAAATGCTGATGCTGACTCCAAGAAGAAAGGGAGTCTCTTCCCTATGAAGGTGAAGCCTTGTTTGGCGACGGCCTAGTTAATTTGATCTCGGCAGCTCCCGCAGGTAAGTCAACCTTCTTGCACTATGTTCCCTCTCAACGGATAAAGACGCATCATTATCTGATGCAGTCATTTCGGCCCAATAGATATGCAAGAAGTTAAGATTCCCCTTTCTTTGCAGGTAGAGGAAGGAGAAGAGGGAAGAGGTCTGTAGCCTCTTCAAGATTGCAGGAGCAGAGATTGTCCTCTGCTTCTGCCAAATCCACTGCATGACGCTAGGGCTTTCTTGCAGGAGCCCGCACCAGTGGGGGCACGTCTAAAACTCTTCAGTCAGTTCTGGATTCATTCGGACCTGGACTCGTGGGTTTTATAAATAGTGTCCCAAGGGTACAAACTGGGGTTTCAAGACGTTCCCCCTCACCGATTGTTCAAATCAGCCTTAGTCAGCAGGGAGAAGGTTTTTATTCAAGCCTCTTCGTGGTCCCGAAGCCGCACGGCTCAGTCAGACCAATCTGAAATCTGAAATCCCTCAATTTCTACCTAAAGAAATTCAATTTCAAGATGGAATCTCTCACGGTAGTGATCTCCAGTCCGGAGGAAGGAGATTTCATGGTTTTGGTAAACTTAAAGGATGCCTACTTACATGTTCCCATTTAGCCACTGCATCAAGCTACCTGAGGTTTGCAATTCAGGATTGTCATTACTAATTTCAGATGTTGCCATTTGGTCTGTCCACGGCTCCGAGGATTTTCACCAGGGTGATGGCGGAAATGATGGTTCTCCTTCGCAAGCAAGGAGTCACAATTATCCCGTACTTGGATGTTCTCCTGATAAAGGCGAGATCCAGGGACCAGTTGGTGCAAAACATTGCACTCTCCCTGACAGTTCTTCAACAACATGGTTGGCTCCTAAACTTGCCAAAATCGCAGTTGGTCCCAATGACGCGGTTGTTGTTTTTGGGAGTGATACTGGACACAGAAGAGGTTTTCCTCCAGTGGAAAGGCTATGGAGATCCAGAGTCTGGTCAAACAAATTCTGAAACCAGCAAGAGTGTTAATCCATCAATGCATTCGGTTGCTGGGGAAGATGGTTTTGGCCTACGAGGCCATTCAGTTTGGCAGGTTCCATGCCAGAGTGTTCCAGTGGGACCTGTTGGACAAGTGGTCCGGATCCCACCTACACATGCACCGGAGGATAATCCTGTCTTCCAAGACCAGAATATCACTCCATTGGTGGCTGCACAGTTCTCACCTCCTAGAGGGGCGATGGTTCGGGATCCAGGACTGGATTCTAGGGACCACGGATGCAACCCTTTCGAGGTGGGGAGCAGTCACACAGGGGGAAAACGTCCAAGGAAGATGGTCAAGTCAGGAAAGTTGTCTCCACATAAATGTTCTGGAGTTAAGGGCCATTTAATAACAGCAGACACAGTACACACTGGGACGGGTGCCCAGCATCCTCTACGGACTAAGAGAAAAGGATAAACCGGTAGGTATTAAAATTCTAGTTTCTCTAATGTCCTAGAGTATGCTCGGGACTCCGTAAGGACCATGGGGATAGACGGGCTCCGCAGAAGACATGGGCACTTTAAGAAAGACTTTAGTTCTGGGTGTGCACTGGCTCCTCCCTCTATGCCCCTCCTCCATACCTCAGTTTGATACTGTGCCCAGTTGAGACTGGGTGCTTTTCAGGAGCTCTCCTGAGCTTTCTGACAGAAAGTATTTTGTTAGGTTTTTAATTTTCAGGGAGCACTGCTGGCAACAGACTCCCTGCATCGAGGGACTGAGGGGAGAGAAGCAGCCCTACTCTCTGAGTTGCAAGGTCCTGCTTCTTAGGCTACTGGACACCATTAGCTCCAGAGGGATTGGTACGCAGGATCTCACCCTCGCCGTCCGTCCCAGAGCCGCGCCGCCGTCTGCCTCGCAGATTCAGAAGATAGAAGCCGGGTGAGTATGAGAAGAAAAGAAGACTTCAGAGGCGGCAGAAGAGTTCATGATCTTCACTGAGGTAACGCACAGCACTGCAGCTGTGCACCATTGCTCCCATACACCTCACATACTCCGGTCACTGTAAGGGTGCAGGGCGCAGGGGGGGCGTCCTGGGCAGCAATATAAACCTCTTTTTGGCAAAAATATAACATATATACAGCTGGGCACTGTATATGTATGAGCCCCTGCCAATTTTACAGTTTAAGCGGGACAGAAGCCCGCCGCCGAGGGGGCGGGGCTTCTCCCTCAGCACTCACCAGCGCCATTTTTTCTCCACAGCACCGCTGAGAGGAAGCTGCCCGGACTTTCCCCTGCTTATACCACGGTAGACAAGAGGGTTGAAAAGAGAGGGGGGGCACATAATTCGGCGCAAATGACATACAGCAGCGCTACTGGACAAACATTAAGTTACTGTGTTATTCCTGGGTTATATAGCGCTGGGGTGTGTGCTGGCATACTCTCTCTCTCTGTCTCTCCAATGGGCCTTGTGGGGAAACTGTCTTCAGAAAAAGCATTCCCTGTGTGTGTGGTGTGTCGGTACACGTGTGTCGACATGTCTGAGGAAGAAGGCTATATTAGAGAGGAGCGGGAGCAAATGAATGTGGTGTCTCTGCCGACACCTGATTGGATGGATATGTGGAATGTTTTAAATGCTAGTGTAAACTCATTGCACAAAAGATTAGACAAGGCTGAAGCTTTGGGACAGTCAGGGTCTCAACCCATGCCTGATCCTATGTCGCAGGGACTGTCAGGGTCTCATAAGTGCCCACTATCCCAGATTGTTGACACAGATACCGACACGGATTCTGACTCCAGTGTCGATTACGTTGATGCAAAGTTACAGCCAAAATTGGCAAAATCCATTCGATATAGGATTATGGCAATAAAATATGTTTTGCACATCACACAGGAACCCCCTGTCCCTGACAAGAGGGTACATATGTACAAGGGAAAGAAGCCTGAGGTAACCTTTCCCCCCTCACACGAGCTGAACGAGTTATGTGAAAAAGCTTGGGAATCTCCAGATAAAAGACTGCAGATTTCCAAAAGGATTCTTATGGCGTATCCTTTCCCATCAACGGATAGGTTACGATGGGAATCCTCCCCTAGGATGGACAAAGCATTAACACGCACAGCTACAGCTGGAAAATCAAATTTTTTACCTTACAGCATAAGAAAGCTCCGCATTATCAAATGCAGTCCTTTCGGTCACAAAGAAACAAGAAAGTGGGAGGTGCGTCCTTTCTTGCCAGAGGTAGGGGAAGAGGAAAAAAGCTGCACAACACAGCTAGCTCCCAGGAACAGAAGTCCTCCCCGGCCTCTACAAAATCTACTGCATGACGCTGGGGCTCCACTGGCGGAGTCCGGCCCATGTGATGTTATGCAGCCGCTCTGACCACGCCTCCTGTTTCTCCGTTGCCGACCCAATATTGAAACCCTGCCCCCGCACCGCTCCATCTCCGAGTTGGAAATGGAGTGTTGTTGACCCCCCTCCCCCCCCCCTGCACCGATTGACAGGCAGAGGCGATCGCATTATCTGCGGGGTGCCGCAGAAAATGCAGGCGGATGCGTATGCTCTTAGCAATTTTTGCAGTTGGATTGCTTATTGCGATTGCAATCCAACCTGAATCAGGCCCTATTACCTATCACAATGCACTGCGGGTAGTACAAAATGGGGTTAATACTAATACCTAACAAAATACTTTCTGTCAGAAAGCTCAGGAGAGCTCCTGAAAAGCACCCAGTTTCCACTGGGCACAGTATCAAACTGAGGTATGGAGGAGGGGCATAGAGGGAGGAGCCACTGCACACCCAGAACTAAAGTCTTTCTTAAAGTGCCCATGTCTCCTGCGGAGCCCGTCTATCCCCATGGTCCTTACGGAGTCCCCAGCATCCTCTAGGACGTTAGAGAAAATAGGATTTTAATACCTACCGGTAAATCCTTTTCTCTTAGTCCGTAGAGGATGCTGGGCACCCGTCCCAGTGCGTACTGTGTCTGCAGTTATTAAATGGCCCTTAACTCCAGAACATTTATGTGGAGACAACTTTCCCGACTTGACCATCTTCCTTGGATGTTTTCCCCCTGTGTGACTGCTCCCCAGCCTCGGAGGGTTGCATCCGTGGTCCCTAGGATCCAGTCCTGGATCCCGAACCATCGCCCCTCTAGGAGGTGAGAACTGTGCAGCCGCCAATGGAGGGATATTCTGGTCTTGGAAGACAGGATTATCCTCCGGTGCATGTGTAGGTGGGATCCGGACTACTTGACCAACAGGTCCCACTGGAACACTCTAGCATGGAACCTGCCAAACTGAATGGCCTCGTAGGCCGCAACCATCTTCCCCAGCAACCGAATGCATTGATGGATTAACACTCTTGCTGGTTTCAGAATTTGTTTGACCAGACTCTGGATCTCCATAGCCTTTCCACTGGAAGAAAACCTCTTCTGTGTCCAGTATCACTCCCAAAAACAACAACCGCGTCATTGGGACCAACTGCGATTTTGGCAAGTTTAGGAGCCAACCATGTTGTTGAAGAACTGTCAGGGAGAGTGCAATGTTTTGCAACAACTGGTCCCTGGATCTCGCCTTTATCAAGATATCATCCAAGTACGGGATAATTGTGACTCCTTGCTTGCGAAGGAGAACCATCATTTCCGCCATCACCCTGGTGAAAATCCTCGGAGCCGTGGACAGACCAAACGGCAACGTCTGAAATTAGTAATGACAATCCTGAATTGCAAACCTCAGGTAGCTTGATGCAGTGGCTAAACGGAACATGTAAGTAGGCATCCTTATGTCTACCAAAACCATGAAATCTCCTTCCTCCGGACTGGAGATCCCTACTCTGAGAGATTCCATCTTGAAATTGAATTTCTTTAGGTAGAAATTGAGGGATTTAAGATTTCAGATTGGTCTGACTGAGCCTTCCGGCTTCGGGACCACGAAGAGGCTTGAATAAAAGCCTTCTCCCTGCTGACTAATGCCGATTTGAACAATCGGTGAGGGGGAACGTCTTGAAACCCCAGTTTGTACCCTTGGGACACTATTTGTAAAACCCACGAGTCCAGGTCCAAATTAATCCAGAACTGACTGAAGTGTTTTAGACGTGCCCCCACTGGTGTGGGCTCCTCCAAGAGAGCCCCAGCGTCATGCAGTGGATTTGGCAGAAGCAGAGGACGATCTCTGCTCCTGCGATCTTGAAGAGGCTACAGACCTCTTCCCTCTTCTCCTTCCTCTACCTGCAAAGAAAGGGGAATCTTAACTTCTTGCATATCTATTGGGCCAAAATGACTGCGTTAGATAATGATGCGTCTTCATCCGTTGAGAGGGAACATAGGGCAAGAAGGTTGACTTACCTGCGGGAGCTGCCGAGATCAAATTAACTAGGCCGTCGCCAAACAAGGCTTCACCTTCATAGGGAAGAGACTCCCTTTCTTCTTGGAGTCAGCATCAGCATTCCCTTGGTGAATACACAATGCCCTCCTATCCGAGACTGCCATGAAATTGGCCCGTGAACTCAAGAGTCCTATATCCCTTGCAGTCGTAAGTATGCTGCAGTGTCCTTGATATGATCTAACGTAAGGAGCATCCCATGTCTCCAGGATATCTATATCGGATGACAAGGTATTCGACCAATTCTTGAATACTACTACTCACCCATGCGCATGTAATGGCAGGTCTAAGTAAATGTACCCGTGGTAGTTCGCATTGTGCGTTGGAAGGCACAAAGTAAGCAGACAGGAGAAGTCAGGATAGTGCGCAAGGGCATAGAAGGGAGCGGCTCAAGAATAGAGAAGTGGAAACAGACAGCAAACTAGGCTGGAGAGAGACCTGAGACAAAGAGATCTGAATTATACGAGAGCCGACCAGGGGAAACACAAATTATGCAGTCAAGTTTCCCACATTTGGGGAAATCGCAGGAGCAGCACACCCAGAGTGCAATGGGTGAGCCTTGCCCTGGGAGAAGCACCTTCATGATCATAGTATCTCACCTGGCAGGTAAGTAGGAGTTGGGCTAGAGCTGGGGAGGGTCGCTGCTCAGGCACCCCCCTGTCAAGTGAAGGAGATCCAACTGAGGCAGCACAAGGAAACTCTCGAAAGAAGAACAAGGCTAGAGGAAGATCTGAGACAAAGAAATCTGACTTTTACCAGAGCTGACCAGAGGAAAGCACAAACACAGTCCCCCACTACCACAAATAATGCAGTCAAGTTACCCACATTTGGGGAAATCACAGGGGTCAGCATACCCAGAATGCAATGAATGAACCTCACCCTGGGAGAACAATCTTCATGACCATGGTATCTCCTATGCAAAATAAGTATGATTTGGGATAGGGCTGGGGAGGGCCGCTGCTCAGGCACATCTCTGTCAAGTAAAGGAGATTCAACTGAGGCAGCACAAGGGAACTCTCATCTGGGGACAACAACTGCAGGGAGAACACATATTTTCAGATGAACATGGGAGGGCAGAAGGCTGACTAATACTGAAGCACCACTAAACAACAAACCAAATGCAACAACTAGTACAAGCATTCCTGGGGGAAGGTCTGCAGAAGACGGATTTGCATACGGTGATGTCATCCAAGCAGTGTGCCAAAGTTGGCTGGAACCCTCAACTGCATATGAAAAGAGAAAAGGGGTATGCAGGGCATGGCGGCCTTCTGCGGCGCTTGGATGACCCCTAGTTTGCATTAAACACCCCCACCCTCCTTCGGTGTGGGGCTCATGTTGGCCATGCCCCAGCCCCTGAAGCATTCAAGCTGATTTCTTGCAGCAGCTGGGCACTGTAACAGCTCCAGAGCTGCTCTGTAAGGCAAGTAAAAGGGTGTGGGCCCTGCAGCACTACCTGTAGTTTGCATTGTGCATTGTAAGGCACTAAGTAAGCAGATAGGAGGAGAAGTCAGGATAGTGCACAAGGGTATAGAAGGGAGGGGCTAAAGAAAAAAGAAGTGGAAACAGACAGCAAACTAGGCTGGAGAGAGACCTGAGACAAAGAGATCTGAATTATATGAGAGCTGACCAGGGGAAACACAAATTATGCAGTCAAGTTTCCCACATTTGGGGAAATCACAGGGGCAGCACACCCAGAGTGCAATGGGTGATCCTTGCCCTGGGAGAAGCAACTTCATGATCATAGTATCTCACCTGACAGGTAAGTAGGAGTTGAGCTAGAGCTGGGGAGGGTCGCTGCTCGGGCACCCCCCTGTCAAGTGAAGGAGATCCAACTGAGGCAGCACAAGGGAACTCTCGAAAGAAGAACAAGGCTAGAGGAAAATCTGAGACAAAGAAATCTGACTTTTACCAGAGCTGACCAGAGGAAAGCACAAACACAGTCCCCCACTACCACAAATAATGCAGTCGAGTTTGCCACATTTGGGGAAATCACAGGGGTCAGCATACCCAGAATGCAATGAATGAACCTCACCCTGGGAGAACAATCTTCATGACCATGGTATCGGCTATGCAAAATAAGTATGATTTGGGATAGGGCTGGGGAGGGCCGCTGCTCAGGCACATCTCTGTCAAGTAAAGGAGATTCAACTGAGGCAGCACAAGGGAACTCTCATCTGGGGACAACAACTGCAGAGAGAACACATATTTTCAGATGAACATGGGAGGGCAGAAGGCTGCCTAATACTGAAGCACCCCCAAACAACAAACCAAATGCAACAACTAGTGCTAGCATTCCTGGGGGAAGGCTGCAGCAGATGGATTTGCATATGGTGATGTCATCCAAGCAGTGGGTCAAAGTTGGCTTCAACCCTCGTCTGCATATGAAAAGAGAAAAGGGGCGTGCAGGGCATGGCAGCCTTTTGCAGCACTTGGATGACCCCTAGTTCGCATTAAACATCTCCACCCTCCTTCGGTGTGGGTCTCATGTTGGCTATGCACCATCCCCTAAAGTATTCAAGCTGATTTCTTGCAGCAGCTGGGCACTGTAACAGCTCCAGAGCTGCTCTGTAAGGCAAATAAAAGGTTGCGGGACCTGCAGCACTACCTGTAGTTTGCATTGTGCGTTGGAAGGCACAAAGTAAGCAGACGGGAGAAGTCAGGATAGTGCGCAAGGGCATAGAAGGGAGCGGCTCAAGAAAAGAGAAGTGTAAACAGACAGCAAACTAGGCTGGAGAGAGACCTGAGACAAAGAGATCTGAATTATACGAGAGCCGACCAGAGGAAACACAAATTATGCAGTCAAGTGTCCCACATTTGGGGAAATCACAGGAGCAGCACACCCAGAGTGCAATGGGTGAGCCTTGCCCTGGGAGAAGCACCTTCCTGATCATAGTATCTCACCTGGCAGGTAAGTAGGAGTTGGGCTAGAGCTGGGGAGGGTCACTGCTCAGGAACCCCCATGTCAAGTGAAGGAGATCCAACTGAGGCAGCACAAGGGAACTCTCGAAAGAAGAACAAGGCTAGAGGAAGATCTGAGACAAAGAAATCTGACTTTTACCAGAGCTGACCAGAGGAAAGCACAAACACAGTCCCCCACTACCACAAATAATGCAGTCGAGTTTCCCACATTTGGAGAAATCACAGGGGTCAGCATACCCAGAATGCAATGAATGAACCTCACCCTGGGAGAACAATCTTCATGACCATGGTATCTTCTATGCAAAATAAGTATGATTTGGGATAGGGCTGGGGAGGGCCGCTGCTCAGGCACATCTCTGTCAAGTAAAGGAGATTCAACTGAGGCAGCACAAGTGAACTCTCATCTGGGGACAACAACTGCAGGGAGAACACATATTTTCAGATGAACATGGGAGGGCAGAAGGCTACCTAATACTGAAGCACCCCCAAACAACAAACCAAATGCAACAACTAGTGCAAGCATTCCTGGGGGAAGGCCTGCAGCAGATGGATTTGCATATGGTGATGTCATCCAAGCAGTGGGTCAAAGTTGGCTTCAACCCTCATCTGCATATGAAAAGAGAAAAGGGGCGTGCAGGGCATGGCAGCCTTTTTCGGCGCTTGGATGACCCCTAGTTCGCATTAAACACCTCCACCCTCCTTCGGTGTGGGGCTCATGTTGGCTATGCCCCAGCCCCTGAAGCATTCAAGCTGATTCCTTGCAGCAGCTGGGCACTGTAAAAGCTCCAGAGCTGCTCTGTAAGGCAAATAAAAGGGTGTGGGACCTGCAGCACTACCTGTAGTTCGCATTGTGCGTTGGAAGGCACAAAGTAAGCAGACGGGAGAAGTCAGGATAGTGCGCAAGGGCATAGAAGGGAGCGGCTCAAGAAAAGAGAAGTGGAAACAGACAGCAAACTAGGCTGGAGAGAGACCTGAGACAAAAAGATCTGAATTATACGAGAGCCGACCAGGGGAAACACAAATTATGCAGTCAAGTTTCCCACATTTGGGGAAATCGCAGGAGCAGCACACCCAGAGTGCAATGGGTGAGCCTTGCCCTGGGAGAAGCACCTTCATGATCATAGTATCTCACCTGGCAGGTAAGTAGGAGTTGGGCTAGAGCTGGGGAGGGTCGCTGCTCGGGCACCCCCCTGTCAAGTGAAGGAGATCCAACTGAGGCAGCACAAGAGAACTCTCGAAAGAAGAACAAGGCTAGAGGAAAATCTGAGACAAAGAAATCTGACTTTTACCAGAGCTGACCAGAGGAAAGCACAAACACAGTCCCCCACTACCACAAATAATGCAGTCGAGTTTCCCCACATTTGGGGAAATCTCAGGGGTAAGCATACCCAGAATGCAATGAATGAACCTCACCCTGGGAGAACAATCTTCATGACCATGGTATCTCCTATGCAAAATAAGTATGATTTGGGATAGGGCTGGGGAGGGCCGCTGCTCAGGCACATCTCTGTCAAGTAAAGGAGATTCAACTGAGGCAGCACAAGGGAACTCTCATCTGGGGACAACAACTGCAGGGAGAACACATATTTTCAGAAGAACATGGGAAGGCAGAAGGCTGCCTAATACTGAAGCACCCCCAAACAACAAACCAAATGCAACAACTAGTACAAGCATTCCAGGGGGAAGGTCTGCAGAAGACGGATTTGCATACGGTGATGTCATCCAAGCAGTGGGCCAAAGTTGGCTGGAACCCTCATCTGCATATGAAAAGAGAAAAGGAGTATGCAGGACATGGCGGCCTTTTGCGGCGCTTGGATGACCCCTAGTTTGCATTAAACACCCCCACCCTCCTTCGGTGTGGGGCTCATGTTGGCCATGCCCCAGCCCCTGAAGCATTCAAGCTGATTTATTGCAGCAGCTGGGCACTGTAACAGCTCCAGAGCTGCTCTGTAAGGCAAGTAAAAGGGTGTGGGCCCTGCAGCACTACCTGTAGTTTGCATTGTGAATTGTAAGGCACAAAGTAAGCAGACGGGAGGAGAAGTCAGGATAGTGCACAAGGGTATAGAAGGGAGGGGCTCAAGAAAAAAGAAGTGGAAACAGACAGCAAACTAGGCTGGAGAGAGACCTGAGACAAAGAGATCTGAATTATATGAGAGCCGACCAGGGGAAACACAAATTATGCAGTCAAGTTTCCCACATTTGGGGAAATCACTGGGGTAGCACACCCAGAGTGCAATGGGTGATCCTTGCCCTGGGAGAAGCAACTTCATGATCATAGTATCTCACCTGGCAGGTAAGTAGGAGTTGGGCTACAGCTGGGGAGGGTCGCTGCTCGGGCACCCCCCTGTCAAGTGAAGGAGATCCAACTGAGGCAGCACAAGGAATCTCTCGAAAGAAGAACAAGGCTAGAGGAAGATCTGAGACAAATAAATCTGACTTTTACCAGAGCTGACCAGAGGAAAGAACAAACACAGTCCCCCACTACCACAAATAATGCAGTCGAGTTTCCCACATTTGGGGAAATCATACGGGTCAGCATACCCAGAATGCAATGAATGAACCTCACCCTGGGAGAACAATCTTCATGACCATGGTATCTCCTATGCAAAATAAGTATGATTTGGGATAGGGCTGGGGAGGGCCGCTGCTCAGGCACATCTCTGTCAAGTAAAGGAGATTCAACTGAGGCAGCACAAGGGAACTCTCATCTGGGGACAACAACTGCAGGGAGAACACATATTTTCAGATGTACATGGGAGGGCAGAAGACTACCTAATACTGAAGCACCCCCAAACAACAAACCAAAGGCAACAACTAGTGCAAGCATTCCTGGGGGAAGGCCTGCAGCAGATGGATTTGCATATGGTGATGTCATCCAAGCAGTGGGTCAAAGTTGGCTTCAACCCTCGTCTGCATATGAAAAGAGAAAAGGGGCGTGCAGGGCATGGCAGCCTTTTTCGGGGCTTGGATGACCCCTAGTTCGCATTAAACACCTTCACCCTCCTTCGGTGTGGGGCTTATGTTGGCTATGCCCCAGCCCCGAAGCATTCAAGCTGATTTCTTGCAGCAGTTGGGCACTGTAACAGCTCCAGAGCTGCTCTGTAAGGCAAGTAAAAGGGCGTGGGACCTGCAGCACTACCTGTAGTTCGCATTGTGCGTTGGAAGGCACAAATTAAGCAGACGGGAGAAGTCAGGATAGTGCGCAAGGGCATAGAAGGGAGCGGCTCAAGAAAAGAGAAGTGGAAACAGACAGCAAACTAGGCTGGAGAGAGACCTGAGACAAAGAGATCTGAATTATACGAGAGCCGACCAGGGGAAACACAAATTATGCAGTCAAGTTTCCCACATTTGGAGAAATCACAGGAGCAGCACACCCAGAGTGCAATGGGTGAGCCTTGCCCTGGGAGAAGCACCTTCATGATCATAGTATCTCACCTGGCAGGTAAGTAGGAGTTGGGCTAGAGCTGGGGAGGGTCACTGCTCGGGCACCCCCCTGTCAAGTGAAGGAGATCCAACTGAGGCAGCACAAGGAATCTCTCGAAAGAAGAACAAGGCTAGAGGAAGATCTGAGACAAATAAATCTGACTTTTACCAGAGCTGACCAGAGGAAAGAACAAACACAGTCCCCCACTACCACAAATAATGCAGTCGAGTTTCCCACATTTGGGGAAATCATACGGGTCAGCATACCCAGAATGCAATGAATGAACCTCACCCTGGGAGAATAATCTTCATGACCATGGTATCTTCTATGTAAAATAAGTATGATTTGGGATAGGGCTGGGGAGGGCCGCTGCTCAGGCACATCTCTGTCAAGTAAAGGAGATTCAACTGAGGCAGCACAAGGGAACTCTCATCTGGGGACAACAACTCCAGGGAGAACACACATTTTCAGATGAACATGGGAGGGCAGAAGGCTGCCTAATACTGAAGCACCCCCAAACAACAAACCAAATGCAACAACTAGTGCAAGCATTCCTGGGGGAAGGCCTGCAGCAGATGGATTTGCATATGGTGATGTCATCCAAGCAGTGGGTCAAAGTTGGCTTCAACCCTCGTCTGCATATGAAAAGAGAAAAGGGGCGTGCAGGGCATGGCAGCCTTTTTCGGCGCTTGGATGACCCCTAGTTCGCATTAAACACCTCCACCCTCCTTCGGTGTGGGGCTCATGTTGGCTATGCCCCAGCCCCGAAGCATTCAAGCTGAGTTCTTGCAGCAGCTGGGCACTGTAACAGCTCCAGAGCTGCTCTGTAAGGCAAATAAAAGGGTGTGGGACCTGCAGCACTACCTGTAGTTCGCATTGTGCATTGGAAGGCACAAATTAAGCAGACGGGAGAAGTAAGGATAGTGCGCAAGGGCATAGAAGGGAGCGGCTCAAGAAAAGAGAAGTGGAAACAGACAGCAAACTAGGCTGGAGAGAGACCTGAGACAAAGAGATCTGAATTATACGAGAGCCGACCAGGGGAAACACAAATTATGCAGTCAAGTTTCCCACATTTGGAGAAATCACAGGAGCAGCACACCCAGAGTGCAATGGGTGAGCCTTGCCCTGGGAGAAGCACCTTCATGATCATAGTATATCACCTGGCAGGTAAGTAGGAGTTGGGCTAGAGCTGGGGAGGGTCGCTGCTCGGGCACCCCCCTGTCAAGTGAAGGAGATCCAACTGAGGCAGCATAAGGGAACTCTCGAAAGAAGAACAAGGCTAGAGGAAGATCTGAGACAAAAAAATCTGACTTTTACCAGAGCTGACCAGAGGAAAGAACAAACACAGTCCCCCACTACCACAAATAATGCAGTCGAGTTTCCCACATTTGGGGAAATCACAGGGGTCAGCATACCCAGAATGCAATGAATGAACCTCACCCTGGGAGAACAATCTTCATGACCATGGTATCTCCTATGCAAAATAAGTATGATTTGGGATAGGGCTGGGGAGGGCCGCTGCTCAGGCACATCTCTGTCAAGTAAAGGAGATTCAACTGAGGCAGCACAAGGGAACTCTCATCTGGGGACAACAACTGCAGGGAGAACACATATTTTCAGGTGAACATGGGAGGGCAGAAGGCTACCTAATACTGAAGCACCCCCAAACAACAAACCAAATGCAACAACTAGTGCAAGCATTCCTGGGGGAAGGCCTGCAGCAGATGGATTTGCATATGGTGATGTCATCCAAGCAGTGGGTCAAAGTTGGCTTCAACCCTCGTCTGCATATGAAAAGAGAAAAGGGGCGTGCAGGGCATGGCAGCCTTTTTCGGCGCTTGGATGACCCCTAGTTCGCATTAAACACCTCCACCCTCCTTCGGTGTGGGGCTCATGTTGGCTATGCCCCAGCCCCGAAGCATTAAAGCTGATTTCTTGCAGCAGCTGGGTACTGTAACAGCTCCAGAGCTGCTCTGTAAGGCAAGTAAAAGGGCGTGGGCCCTGCAGCACTACCTGTAGTTTGCATTGTGCGTTGGAAGGCACAAATTAAGCAGACGGGAGAAGTCAGGATAGTGCGCAAGGGCATAGAAGGGAGCGGCTCAAGAAAAGAGAAGAGGAAACAGACAGCAAACTAGGCTGGAGAGAGACCTGAGACAAAGAGATCTGAATTATACGAGAGCCGACCAGGGGAAACACAAATTATGCAGTCAAGTCTCCCACATTTTGAGAAATCACAGGAGCAGCACACCCAGAGTGCAATGGGTGAGCCTTGCCCTGGGAGAAGCACCTTCATGATCATAGTATATCACCTGGCAGGTAAGTAGGAGATGGGCTAGAGCTGGGGAGGGTCGCTGCTCGGGCACCCCCCTGTCAAGTGAAGGAGATCCAACTGAGGCAGCACAAGTGAACTCTCGAAAGAAGAACAAGGCTAGAGGAAGATCTGAGACAAAGAAATCTGACTTTTACCAGAGCTGACCAGAGGAAAGCAAAAACACAGTCCCCCACTACCACAAATAATGCAGTCGAGTTTCCCACATTTGGGGAAATCACAGGGGTCAGCATACCCAGAATGCAATGAATGAACCTCACCCTGGGAGAACAGTCTTCATGACCATGGTATCTCCTATGCAAAATAAGTATGATTTGGGATAGGGCTGGGGAGGGCCGCTGCTCAGGCACATCTCTGTCAAGTAAAGGAGATTCAACTGAGGCAGCACAAGGGAACTCATCTGGGGACAACAACTGCAGGGAGAACACATATTTTCAGATGAACATGGGAGGGCAGAAGGCTACCTAATACTGAAGCACCCCCAAACAACAAACCAAATGCAACAACTAGTGCAAGCATTCCTGGGGGAAGGCCTGCAGCAGATGGATTTGCATATGGTGATGTCATCCAAGCAGTGGGTCAAAGTTGGCTTCAACCCTCGTCTGCATATGAAAAGAGAAAAGGGGCGTGCAGGGCATGGCAGCCTTTTTCGGCGCTTGAATGACCCCTAGTTCGCATTAAACACCCCCACCCTCCTTCGGTGTGGGGCTCATGTTGGCTATGCCCCAGCCCCTGAAGCATTCAAGCTGATTTCTTGCAGCAGCTGGGCACTCTAACAGCTCCAGAGCTGCTCTGTAAGGCAAGTAAAAGGGTGTGGGCCCTGCAGCACTACCTGTAGTTTGCATTGTGCATTGTAAGGCACTAAGTAAGCAGACGGGAGGAGAAGTCAGGATAGTGCACACGGGTATAGAAGGGAGGGGCTCAAGAAAAAAGAAGTGGAAACAGACAGCAAACTAGGCTGGAGAGAGACCTGAGACAAAGAGATCTGAATTATATGAGAGCTGACCAGGGGAAACACAAATTATGCAGTCAAGTTCCCCACATTTGGGGAAATCGCAGGAGCAGCACACCCAGAGTGCAATGGGTGATCCTTGCCCTGGGAGAAGCAACTTCATAATCATAGTATCTCACCTGGCAGGTAAATAGGAGTTGGGCTAGAGCTGGGGAGGGTCGCTGCTCGGGCACCCCCCTGTCAAGTGAAGGAGATCCAACTGAGGCAGCACAAGGGAAATCTCGAAAGAAGAACAAGGCTAGAGGAAAATCTGAGACAAATAAATCTGACTTTTACCAGAGCTGACCAGAGGAAAGCACAAACACAGTCCCCCCCTACCACAAATAATGCAGTCGAGTTTCCCACATTTGGGGAAATCACAGGGGTCAGCATACCCAGAATGCAATGAATGAACCTAACCCTGGGAGAACAATCTTCATGACCATGGTATCTCCTATGCAAAATAAGTATGATTTGGGATAGGGCTGGGGAGGGCCGCTGCTCAGAAACATCTCTGTCAAGTAAAGGAGATTCAACTGAGGCAGCACAAGGGAACTCTCATCTGGGGACAACAACTGCAGGGAGAACACATATTTTCAGATGAACATGGGAGGGCAGAAGGCTACCTAATACTGAAGCACCCCCAAACAACAAACCAAATGCAACAACTAGTGCAAGCATTCCTGGGGGAAGGCCTGCAGCAGATGGATTTGCATATGGTGATGTCATCCAAGCAGTGGGTCAAAGTTGGCTTCAACCCTCGTCTGCATATGAAAAGAGAAAAGGGGCGTGCAGGGCATGGCAGCCTTTTTCGGCGCTTGGATGACCCCTAGTTCGCATTAAACACCTCCACCCTCCTTCGGTGTGGGGCTCATGTTGGCTATGCCCCAGCCCCGAAGCATTAAAACTGATTTCTTGCAGCAGCTGGGTACTGTAACAGCTCCAGAGCTGCTCTGTAAGGCAAGTAAAAGGGTGTGGGCCCTGCAGCACTTCCTGTAGTTTGCATTGTGCGTTGGAAGGCACAAATTAAGCAGACGGGAGAAGTCAGGATAGTGCGCAAGGGCATAGAAGGGAGCGGATCAAGAAAAGAGAAGTGGAAACAGACAGCAAACTAGGCTGGAGAGAGACCTGAGACAAAGAGATCTGAATTATACGAGAGCCGACCAGGGGAAACACAAATTATGCAGTCAAGTCTCCCACATTTTGAGAAATCACAGGAGCAGCACACCCAGAGTGCAATGGGTGAGCCTTGCCCTGGGAGAAGCACCTTCATGATCATAGTATATCACCTGGCAGGTAAGTAGTAGATGGGCTAGAGCTGGGGAGGGTCGCTGCTCGGGCACCCCCCTGTCAAGTGAAGGAGATCCAACTGAGGCAGCACAAGTGAACTCTCGAAAGAAGAACAAGGCTAGAGGAAGATCTGAGACAAAGAAATCTGACTTTTACCAGAGCTGACCAGAGGAAAGCAAAAACACAGTCCCCCACTACCACAAATAATGCAGTCGAGTTTCCCACATTTGGGGAAATCACAGGGGTCAGCATACCCAGAATGCAATGAATGAACCTCACCCTGGGAGAACAGTCTTCATGACCATGGTATCTCCTATGCAAAATAAGTATGATTTGGGATAGGGCTGGGGAGGGCCGCTGCTCAGGCACATCTCTGTCAAGTAAAGGAGATTCAACTGAGGCAGCACAAGGGAACTCATCTGGGGACAACAACTGCAGGGAGAACACATATTTTCAGATGAACATGGGAGGGCAGAAGGCTACCTAATACTGAAGCACCCCCAAACAACAAACCAAATGCAACAACTAGTGCAAGCATTCCTGGGGGAAGGCCTGCAGCAGATGGATTTGCATATGGTGATGTCATCCAAGCAGTGGGTCAAAGTTGGCTTCAACCCTCGTCTGCATATGAAAAGAGAAAAGGGGCGTGCAGGGCATGGCAGCCTTTTTCGGCGCTTGAATGACCCCTAGTTCGCATTAAACACCCCCACCCTCCTTCGGTGTGGGGCTCATGTTGGCTATGCCCCAGCCCCTGAAGCATTCAAGCTGATTTCTTGCAGCAGCTGGGCACTGTAACAGCTCCAGAGCTGCTCTGTAAGGCAAGTAAAAGGGTGTGGGCCCTGCAGCACTACCTGTAGTTTGCATTGTGCATTGTAAGGCACTAAGTAAGCAGACGGGAGGAGAAGTCAGGATAGTGCACAAGGGTATAGAAGGGAGGGGCTCAAGAAAAAAGAAGTGGAAACAGACAGCAAACTAGGCTGGAGAGAGACCTGAGACAAAGAGATCTGAATTATATGAGAGCTGACCAGGGGAAACACAAATTATGCAGTCAAGTTCCCCACATTTGGGGAAATCGCAGGAGCAGCACACCCAGAGTGCAATGGGTGATCCTTGCCCTGGGAGAAGCAACTTCATAATCATAGTATCTCACCTGGCAGGTAAATAGGAGTTGGGCTAGAGCTGGGGAGGGTCGCTGCTCGGGCACCCCCCTGTCAAGTGAAGGAGATCCAACTGAGGCAGCACAAGGGAAATCTCGAAAGAAGAACAAGGCTAGAGGAAAATCTGAGACAAATAAATCTGACTTTTACCAGAGCTGACCAGAGGAAAGCACAAACACAGTCCCCCCCTACCACAAATAATGCAGTCGAGTTTCCCACATTTGGGGAAATCACAGGGGTCAGCATACCCAGAATGCAATGAATGAACCTAACCCTGGGAGAACAATCTTCATGACCATGGTATCTCCTATGCAAAATAAGTATGATTTGGGATAGGGCTGGGGAGGGCCGCTGCTCAGAAACATCTCTGTCAAGTAAAGGAGATTCAACTGAGGCAGCACAAGGGAACTCTCATCTGGGGACAACAACTGCAGGGAGAACACAAATTTTCAGATGAAAATGGGAGGGCAGAAGGCTGCCTAATACTGAAGCACCCCCAAACAACAAACCAAATGCAACAACTAGTGCAAGCATTCCTGGGGGAAGGCCTGCAGCAGATGGATTTGCATATGGTGATGTCATCCAAGCAGTGAGTCAAAGTTGGCTTCAACCCTCGTCTGCATATGAAAAGAGAAAAGGGGCGTGCAGGGCATGGCGGCCTTTTGCGGCGCTTGGATGACCCCTAGTTCGCATTAAACGCCTCCACCCTCCTTCGGTGTGGGGCTCATGTTGGCTATGCCCCAGCCCCTGAAGCATTCAAGCTGATTTCTTGCAGCAGCTGGGCACTGTAACAGCTCCAGAGCTGCTCTGTAAGGCAAGTAAAAGGGTGTGGGCCCTGCAGCACTACCTGTAGTTCGCATTGTGCGTTGGAAGGAACAAATTAAGCAGACGGGAGAAGTCAGGATAGTGCGCAAGGGCATAGAAGGGAAAGGCTCAAGAAAAGAGAAGTGGAAACAGACAGCAAACTAGGCTGGAGAGAGACCTGAGACAAAGAGATCTGAATTATACGAGAGCCGACCAGGGGAAACACAAATTATGCAGTCAAGTTTCCCACATTTGGAAAAATCTCAGGAGCAGCAGACCCAGAGTGCAATGGGTGAGCCTTGACCTGGGAGAAGCAACTTCATGATCATAGTATCTCACCTGGCAGGTAAGTAGGAGTTGGGCTAGAGCTGGGGAGGGTCGCTGCTCGGGCACCCCCCTGTCAAGTAAAGGAGATCCAACTGAGGCAGCACAAGGAATCTCTCGAAAGAAGAACAAGGCTAGAGGAAGATCTGAGACAAATAAATTTGACTTTTACCAGAGCTGACCAGAGGAAAGAACAAACACAGTCCCCCACTACCACAAATAATGCAGTCGAGTTTCCCACATTTGGGGAAATCATACGGGTCAGCATACCCAGAATGCAATGAATGAACCTCACCCTGGGAGAATAATCTTCATGACCATGGTATCTTCTATGTAAAATAAGTATGATTTGGGATAGGGCTGGGGAGGGCCGCTGCTCAGGCACATCTCTGTCAAGTAAAGGAGATTCAACTGAGGCAGCACAAGGGAACTCTCATCTGGGGACAACAACTGCAGGGAGAACACATATTTTCAGATGAACATGGGAGGGCAGAAGGCTACCTAATACTGAAGCACCCCCAAACAACAAACCAAATGCAACAACTAGTGCAAGCATTCCTGGGGGATGGCCTGCAGCAGATGGATTTGCATATGGTGATGTCATCCAAGCAGTGGGTCAAAGTTGGCTTCAACCCTCGTCTGCATATGAAAAGAGAAAAGGGGCGTGCAGGGCATGGCAGCCTTTTTCGGCGCTTGGATGACCCCTAGTTCGTATTAAACACCTCCACCCTCCTTCGGTGTGGGGCTCGTGTTGGCTATGCCCCAGCCCCGAAGCATTCAAGCTGATTTCTTGCAGCAGCTGGGCACTGTAACAGCTCCAGAGCTGCTCTGTAAGGCAAATAAAAGGGTGTGGGACCTGCAGCACTACCTGTAGTTCGCATTGTGCGTTGGAAGGCACAAAGTAAGCAGATGGGAGAAGTCAGGATAGTGCGCAAGAGCATAGAAGGGAGCGGCTCAAGAAAAGAGAAGTGGAAACAGACAGCAAACTAGGCTGGAGAGAGACCTGAGACAAAGAGATCTGAATTATACGAGAGCCGACCAGGGGAAACACAAATTATGCAGTCAAGTTTCCCACATTTGGGGAAATCGCAGGAGCAGCACACCCAGAGTGCAATGGGTGAGCCTTGCCCTGGGAGAAGCACCTTCATGATCATAGTATCTCACCTGGCAGGTAAGTAGGAGTTGGGCTAGAGCTGGGGAGGGTCGCTGCTCGGGCACCCCCCTGTCAAGTGAAGGAGATCCAACTGAGGCAGCACAAGGGAACTCTCGAAAGAAGAACAAGGCTAGAGGAAGATCTGAGACAAATAAATCTGACTTTTACCAGAGCTGACCAGAGGAAAGTACAAACACAGTCCCCCACTACCACAAATAATGCAGTCGAGTTTCCCACATTTGGGGAAATCACAGGGTCAGCATACCCAGAATGCAATGAATGAACCTCACCCTGGGAGAATAATCTTCATGACCATGGTATCTTCTATGTAAAATAAGTATGATTTGGGATAGGGCTGGGGAGGGCCGCTGCTCAGGCACATCTCTGTCAAGTAAAGGAGATTCAACTGAGGCAGCACAAGGGAACTCTCATCTGGGGACAACAACTGCAGGGAGAACACATATTTTCAGATGAACATGGGAGGGCAGAAGGCTACCTAATACTGAAGCACCCCCAAACAACAAACCAAATGCAACAACTAGTGCAAGCATTCCTGGGGGATGGCCTGCAGCAGATGGATTTGCATATGGTGATGTCATCCAAGCAGTGGGTCAAAGTTGGCTTCAACCCTCGTCTGCATATGAAAAGAGAAAAGGGGCGTGCAGGGCATGGCAGCCTTTTTCGGCGCTTGGATGACCCCTAGTTCGTATTAAACACCTCCACCCTCCTTCGGTGTGGGGCTCGTGTTGGCTATGCCCCAGCCCCGAAGCATTCAAGCTGATTTCTTGCAGCAGCTGGGCACTGTAACAGCTCCAGAGCTGCTCTGTAAGGCAAATAAAAGGGTGTGGGACCTGCAGCACTACCTGTAGTTCGCATTGTGCGTTGGAAGGCACAAAGTAAGCAGATGGGAGAAGTCAGGATAGTGCGCAAGAGCATAGAAGGGAGCGGCTCAAGAAAAGAGAAGTGGAAACAGACAGCAAACTAGGCTGGAGAGAGACCTGAGACAAAGAGATCTGAATTATACGAGAGCCGACCAGGGGAAACACAAATTATGCAGTCAAGTTTCCCACATTTGGGGAAATCGCAGGAGCAGCACACCCAGAGTGCAATGGGTGAGCCTTGCCCTGGGAGAAGCACCTTCATGATCATAGTATCTCACCTGGCAGGTAAGTAGGAGTTGGGCTAGAGCTGGGGAGGGTCGCTGCTCGGGCACCCCCCTGTCAAGTGAAGGAGATCCAACTGAGGCAGCACAAGGGAACTCTCGAAAGAAGAACAAGGCTAGAGGAAGATCTGAGACAAATAAATCTGACTTTTACCAGAGCTGACCAGAGGAAAGTACAAACACAGTCCCCCACTACCACAAATAATGCAGTCGAGTTTCCCACATTTGGGGAAATCACAGGGGTCAGCATACCCAGAATGCAATGAATGAACCTCACCCTGGGAGAACAGTCTTCATGACCATGGTATCTCCTATGCAAAATAAGTATGATTTGGGATAGGGCTGGGGAGGGCCGCTGCTCAGGCACATCTCTGTCAAGTAAAGGAGATTCAACTGAGGCAGCACAAGGGAACTCTCATCTGGGGACAACAACTGCAGGGAGAACACATATTTTCAGATGAACATGGGAGGGCAGAAGGCTGCCTAATACTGAAGCACCCCCAAACAACAAACCAAATGCAACAACTAGTGCAAGCATTCCTGGGGGAAGGCCTGCAGCAGATGGATTTGCATATGGTGATGTCATCCAAGCAGTGGGTCAAAGTTGGCTTCAACCCTCGTCTGCATATGAAAAGAGAAAAGGGGCGTGCAGGGCATGGCGGCCTTTTGCGGCGATTGGATGACCCCTAGTTCGCATTAAACACCCCCACCCTCCTTCGGTGTGGGGCTCATGTTGGCCATGCCCCAGCCCCTGAAGCATTCAAGCTGATTTCTTGCAGCAGCTGGGCACTGTAACAGCTCCAGAGCTGCTCTGTAAGGCAAGTAAAAGGGTGTGGGCCCTGCAGCACTACCTGTAGTTCGCATTGTGCGTTGGAAGGCACAAAGTAAGCAGACGGGAGGAGAAGTCAGGATAGTGCACAACGGTATAGAAGGGAGGGGCTCAAGAAAAAAGAAGTGGAAACAGACAGCAAACTAGGCTGGAGAGAGACCTGAGACAAAGAGATCTGAATTATATGAGAGCCGACCAGGGGTAACACAAATTACGCAGTCAAGCTTCACACATTTGGGGAAATCGCAGGATCAGCACACCCAGAGTGCAATGGGTGATCCTTGCCCTGGGAGAAGCACCTACATGATCATAGTATCTCACCTGGCAGGTAAATAGGAGTTGGGCTAGAGCTGGGGAGGGTCGCTGCTCGGGCACCCCCCTGTCAAGTGAAGGAGATCCAACTGAGGCAGCACAAGGAAACTCTCGAAAGAAGAACAAGGCTAGAGGAAGATCTGAGACAAAGAAATCTGACTTTTACCAGAGCTGACCAGAGGAAAGAACAAACACAGTCTCCCACTACCACAAATAATGCAGTCGAGTTTCCCACATTTGTGGAAATCACAGGGGTCAGCATACCCAGAATGCAATGAATGAACCTCACCCTGGGAGAACAATCTTCATGACCATGGTATCTCATATGCAAAATAAGTATGATTTGGGATAGGGCTGGGGAGGGCCGCTGCTCAGGCACATCTCTGTCAAGTAAAGGAGATTCAACTGAGGCAGCACAAGGGAACTCTCACCTGGGGACAACAACTGCAGGGAGAACACATATTTTCAGATGAACATGGGAGGGCAGAAGGCTACCTAATACTGAAGCACCCCCAAACAACAAACAAAATGCAACAACTAGTGCAAGCATTCCTGGGGGAAGGCCTGCAGCAGATGGATTTGCATATGGTGATGTCATCCAAGCAGTGGGTCAAAGTTGGCTTCAACCCTCGTCTGCATATGAAAAGAGAAAAGGGGCGTGCAGGGCATGGCAGCCTTTTGCGGCGCTTGGATGACCCCTAGTTCGCATTAAACACCTTCACCCTCCTTCGGTGTGGGGCTCATGTTGGCTATGCCCCAGCCCCTGAAGCATTCAAGCTGATTTCTTGCAGCAGCTGGGCACTGTAACAGCTCCAGAGCTGCTCTGTAAGGCAAATAAAAGTGTGTGGGACCTGCAGCACTACCTGTAGTTCGCATTGTGCGTTGGAAGGCACAAAGTAAGCAGACGGGAGAAGTCAGGATAGTGCGCAAGGGCATAGAAGGTAGCGGCTCAAGAAAAGAGAAGTGGAAACAGACAGCAAACTAGGCTGGAGAGAGACCTGAGACAAAGAGATCTGAATTATATGAGAGCTGACCAGGGGAAACACAAATTATGCAGTCAAGTTTCCCACATTTGGGGAAATCGCAGGAGCAGCACACCCAGAGTGCAATGGGTGATCCTTGCCCTGGGAGAAGCAACTTCATGATCATAGTATCTCACCTGGCAGGTAAGTAGGAGTTGGGCTAGAGCTGGGGAGGGTCGCTGCTCGGGCACCCCCCTGTCAAGTGAAGGAGATCCAACTGAGGCAGCACAAGGGAACTCTCGAAAGAAGAACAAGGCTAGAGGAAGATCTGAGACAAAGAAATCTGACTTTTACCAGAGCTGACCAGAGGAAAGCACAAACACAGTCCCTCACTATCACAAATAATGCAGTCCAGTTTCCCACATTTGGGGAAATCACAGGGGTCAGCATACCCAGAATGCAATGAATGAACCTCACCCTGGGAGAACAATCTTCATGACCATGGTATCTCCTATGCAAAATAAGTATGATTTGGGATAGAGCTGGGGAGGGCCGCTGCTCAGGCACATCTCTGTCAAGTAAAGGAGATTCAACTGAGGCAGCACAAGGGAACTCTCATCTGGGGACAACAACTGCAGGGAGAACACATATTTTCAGATGAACATGGGAGGGCAGAAGGCTGCCTAATACTGAAGCACCCCCAAACAACAAACCAAATGCAACAACTAGTGCAAGCATTCCTGGGGGAAGGCCAGCAGCAGATGGATTTGCATATGGTGATGTCATCCAAGCAGTGGGTCAAAGTTGGCTTCAACCCTCATCTGCATATGAATAGAGAAGAGGGGCGTGCAGGGCATGGCGGCCTTTTGCGGCGCTTGGATGACCCCTAGTTCGCATTAAACACCTCCACCCTCCTTCGGTGTGGGGCTCATGTTGGCTATGCCCCAGCCCCTGAAGCATTCAAGCTGATTTCTTGCAGCAGCTGGGCACTGTAACAGCTCCAGAGCTGCTCTGTAAGGCAAGTAAAAGGGTGTGGGCCCTGCAGCACTACCTGTAGTTCGCATTGTGCGTTGGAAGGCACAAAGTAAGCAGACGGGAGGAGAAGTCAGGATAGTGCACAACGGTATAGAAGGGAGGGGCTCAAGAAAAAAGAAGTGGAAACAGACAGCAAACTAGGCTGGAGAGAGACCCGAGACAAAGAGATCTGAATTATATGAGAGCCGAACAGGGGAAACACAAATTATGCAGTCAAGTTTCCCACATTTGGGGAAATCACAGGGGCAGCACACCCAGAGTGCAATGGGTGATCCTTGCCCTGGGAGAAGCAGCTTCATGATCATAGTATCTCACCTGGCAGGTAAGTAGGAGTTGGGCTAGAGCTGGGGAGGGTCGCTGCTCGGGCACCCCCCTGTCAAGTGAAGGAGATCCAACTGAGGCAGCACAAGGGAACTCTCGAAAGAAGAACAAGGCTAGAGGAAGATCTGAGACAAAGAAATCTGACTTTTACAAGAGCTGACCAGAGGAAAGCACAAACACAGTCCCCCACTACCACAAATAATGCAGTCGAGTTTCCCACATTTGGGGAAATCACAGGGGTCAGCATACCCAGAAAGCAATGAATGAACCTCACCCTGGGAGAACAGTCTTCATGACCATGGTATCTCCTATGCAAAATAAGTATGATTTGGGATAGGGCTGGGGAGGGCCGCTGCTCAGGCACATCTCTGTCAAGTAAAGGAGATTCAACTGAGGCAGCACAAGGGAACTCTCATCTGGGGACAACAACTGCAGGGAGAACACATATTTTCAGATGAACATGGGAGGGCAGAAGGCTGCCTAATACTGATGCACCCCCAAACAACAAACCAAATGCAACAACTAGTACAAGCATTCCTGGGGGAAGGTCTGCAGCAGATGGATTTGCATACGGTGATGTCATCTAAGCAGTGGGCCAAAGTTGGCTGGAACCCTCATCTGCATATGAAAAGAGAAAAGGGGTATGCAGGGCATGGCGGCCTTTTGCGGCGATTGGATGACCCCTAGTTCGCATTAAACACCCCCACCCTCCTTCGGTGTGGGGCTCATGTTGGCCATGCCCCAGCCCCTGAAGCATTCAAGCTGATTTCTTGCAGCAGCTGGGCACTGTAACAGCTCCAGAGCTGCTCTGTAAGGCAAGTAAAAGGGTGTGGGCCCTGCAGCACTACCTGTAGTTCGCATTGTGCGTTGGAAGGCACAAAGTAAGCAGACGGGAGGAGAAGTCAGGATAGTGCACAAGGGTATAGAAGGGAGGGGCTCAAGAAAAAAGAAGTGGAAACAGACAGCAAACTAGGCTGGAGAGAGACCTGAGACAAAGAGATCTGAATTATATGAGAGCCGACCAGGGGTAACACAAATTACGCAGTCAAGCTTCACACATTTGGGGAAATCGCAGGATCAGCACACCCAGAGTGCAATGGGTGATCCTTGCCCTGGGAGAAGCACCTACATGATCATAGTATCTCACCTGGCAGGTAAGTAGGAGTTGGGCTAGAGCTGGGGAGGGTCGCTGCTCGGGCACCCCCCTGTCAAGTGAAGGAGATCCAACTGAGGCAGCACAAGGAAACTCTCGAAAGAAGAACAAGGCTAGAGGAAGATCTGAGACAAAGAAATCTGACTTTTACCAGAGCTGACCAGAGGAAAGAACAAACACAGTCCCCCACTACCACAAATAATGCAGTCGAGTTTCCCACATTTGTGGAAATCACAGGGGTCAGCATACCCAGAATGCAATGAATGAACCTCACCCTTGGAGAACAATCTTCATGACCATGGTATCTCATATGCAAAATAAGTATGATTTGGGATAGGGCTGGGGAGGGCCGCTGCTCAGGCACATCTCTGTCAAGTAAAGGAGATTCAACTGAGGCAGCACAAGGGAACTCTCACCTGGGGACAACAACTGCAGGGAGAACACATATTTTCAGATAAACATGGGAGGGCAGAAGGCTACCTAATACTGAAGCACCCCCAAACAACAAACCAAATGCAACAACTAGTGCAAGCATTCCTGGGGGAAGGCCTGCAGCAGATGGATTTGCATATGGTGATGTCATCCAAGCAGTTGGTCAAAGTTGGCTTCAACCCTCGTCTGCATATGAAAAGAGAAAAGGGGCGTGCAGGGCATGGCAGCCTTTTGCGGCGCTTGGATGACCCCTAGTTCGCATTAAACACCTCCACCCTCCTTCGGTGTGGGGCTCATGTTGGCTATGCCCCAGCCCCTGAAGCATTCAAGCTGATTTCTTGCAGCAGCTGGGCACTGTAACAGCTCCAGAGCTGCTCTGTAAGGCAAATAAAAGTGTGTGGGACCTGCAGCACTACCTGTAGTTCGCATTGTGCGTTGGAAGGCACAAAGTAAGCAGACGGGAGAAGTCAGGATAGTGCGCAAGGGCATAGAAGGGAGCGGCTCAAGAAAAGAGAAGTGGAAACAGACAGCAAACTAGGCTGGAGAGAGACCTGAGACAAAGAGATCTGAATTATATGAGAGCTGACCAGGGGAAACACAAATTATGCAGTCAAGTTTCCCACATTTGGGGAAATCGCAGGAGCAGCACACCCAGAGTGCAATGGGTGATCCTTGCCCTGGGAGAAGCAACTTCATGATCATAGTATCTCACCTGGCAGGTAAGTAGGAGTTGGGCTAGAGCTGGGGAGGGTCGCTGCTCGGGCACCCCCCTGTCAAGTGAAGGAGATCCAACTGAGGCAGCACAAGGGAACTCTCGAAAGAAGAACAAGGCTAGAGGAAGATCTGAGACAAAGAAATCTGACTTTTACCAGAGCTGACCAGAGGAAAGCACAAACACAGTCCCTCACTACCACAAATAATGCAGTCCAGTTTCCCACATTTGGGGAAATCACAGGGGTCAGCATACCCAGAATGCAATGAATGAACCTCACCCTGGGAGAACAATCTTCATGACCATGGTATCTCCTATGCAAAATAAGTATGATTTGGGATAGAGCTGGGGAGGGCCGCTGCTCAGGCACATCTCTGTCAAGTAAAGGAGATTCAACTGAGGCAGCACAAGGGAACTCTCATCTGGGGACAACAACTGCAGGGAGAACACATATTTTCAGATGAACATGGGAGGGCAGAAGGCTGCCTAATACTGAAGCACCCCCAAACAACAAACCAAATGCAACAACTAGTGCAAGCATTCCTGGGGGAAGGCCAGCAGCAGATGGATTTGCATATGGTGATGTCATCCAAGCAGTGGGTCAAAGTTGGCTTCAACCCTCATCTGCATATGAATAGAGAAGAGGGGCGTGCAGGGCATGGCGGCCTTTTGCGGCGCTTGGATGACCCCTAGTTCGCATTAAACACCTCCACCCTCCTTCGGTGTGGGGCTCATGTTGGCTATGCCCCAGCCCCTGAAGCATTCAAGCTGATTTCTTGCAGCAGCTGGGCACTGTAACAGCTCCAGAGCTGCTCTGTAAGGCAAGTAAAAGGGTGTGGGCCCTGCAGCACTACCTGTAGTTCGCATTGTGCATTGGAAGGCACAAAGTAAGCAGACGGGAGGAGAAGTCAGGATAGTGCACAACGGTATAGAAGGGAGGGGCTCAAGAAAAAAGAAGTGGAAACAGACAGCAAACTAGGCTGGAGAGAGACCTGAGACAAAGAGATCTGAATTATATGAGAGCCGACCAGGGGTAACACAAATTACGCAGTCAAGCTTCACACGTTTGGGGAAATCGCAGGATCAGCACACCCAGAGTGCAATGGGTGATCCTTGCCCTGGGAGAAGCACCTACATGATCATAGTATCTCACCTGGCAGGTAAGTAGGAGTTGGGCTAGAGCTGGGGAGGGTCGCTGCTCGGGCACCCCCCTGTCAAGTGAAGGAGATCCAACTGAGGCAGCACAAGGAAACTCTCGAAAGAAGAACAAGGCTAGAGGAAGATCTGAGATAAAGAAATCTGACTTTTACCAGAGCTGACCAGAGGAAAGAACAAACACAGTCCCCCACTACCACAAATAATGCAGTCGAGTTTCCCACATTTGTGGAAATCACAGGGGTCAGCATACCCAGAATGCAATGAATGAACCTCACCCTGGGAGAACAATCTTCATGACCATGGTATCTCATATGCAAAATAAGTATGATTTGGGATAGGGCTGGGGAGGGCCGCTGCTCAGGCACATCTCTGTCAAGTAAAGGAGATTCAACTGAGGCAGCACAAGGGAACTCTCATCTGGGGACAACAACTGCAGGGAGAACACATATTTTCAGATGAACATGGGAGGGCAGAAGGCTACCTAATACTGAAGCACCCCCAAACAACAAACAAAATGCAACAACTAGTGCAAGCATTCCTGGGGGAAGGCCTGCAGCAGATGGATTTGCATATGGTGATGTCATCCAAGCAGTGGGTCAAAGTTGGCTTCAACCCTCGTCTGCATATGAAAAGAGAAAAGGGGCGTGCAGGGCATGGCGGCCTTTTGCGGCGCTTGGATGACCCCTAGTTCGCATTAAACACCTCCACCCTCCTTCGGTGTGGGGCTCATGTTGGCTATGCCCCAGCCCCTGAAGCATTCAAGCTGATTTCTTGCAGCAGCTGGGCACTGTAAAAGCTCCAGAGCTGCTCTGTAAGGCAAATAAAAGTGTGTGGGACCTGCAGCACTACCTGTAGTTCGCATTGTGCGTTGGAAGGCACAAAGTAAGCAGACGGGAGAAGTCAGGATAGTGCGCAAGGGCATAGAAGGGAGCGGCTCAAGAAAAGAGAAGTGGAAACAGACAGCAAACTAGGCTGGAGAGAGACCTGAGACAAAGAGATCTGAATTATATGAGAGCTGACCAGGGGAAACACAAATTATGCAGTCAAGTTTCCCACATTTGGGGAAATCGCAGGAGCAGCACACCCAGAGTGCAATGGGTGATCCTTGCCCTGGGAGAAGCAACTTCATGATCATAGTATCTCACCTGGCAGGTAAGTAGGAGTTGGGCTAGAGCTGGGGAGGGTCGCTGCTCGGGCACCCCCCTGTCAAGTGAAGGAGATCCAACTGAGGCAGCACAAGGGAACTCTCGAAAGAAGAACAAGGCTAGAGGAAGATCTGAGACAAAGAAATCTGACTTTTACCAGAGCTGACCAGAGGAAAGCACAAACACAGTCCCTCACTACCACAAATAATGCAGTCCAGTTTCCCACATTTGGGGAAATCACAGGGGTCAGCATACCCAGAATGCAATGAATGAACCTCACCCTGGGAGAACAATCTTCATGACCATGGTATCTCCTATGCAAAATAAGTATGATTTGGGATAGAGCTGGGGAGGGCCGCTGCTCAGGCACATCTCTGTCAAGTAAAGGAGATTCAACTGAGGCAGCACAAGGGAACTCTCATCTGGGGACAACAACTGCAGGGAGAACACATATTTTCAGATGAACATGGGAGGGCAGAAGGCTGCCTAATACTGAAGCACCCCCAAACAACAAACCAAATGCAACAACTAGTGCAAGCATTCCTGGGGGAAGGCCAGCAGCAGATGGATTTGCATATGGTGATGTCATCCAAGCAGTGGGTCAAAGTTGGCTTCAACCCTCATCTGCATATGAATAGAGAAGAGGGGCGTGCAGGGCATGGCGGCCTTTTGCGGCGCTTGGATGACCCCTAGTTCGCATTAAACACCTCCACCCTCCTTCGGTGTGGGGCTCATGTTGGCTATGCCCCAGCCCCTGAAGCATTCAAGCTGATTTCTTGCAGCAGCTGGGCACTGTAACAGCTCCAGAGCTGCTCTGTAAGGCAAGTAAAAGGGTGTGGGCCCTGCAGCACTACCTGTAGTTCGCATTGTGCGTTGGAAGGCACAAAGTAAGCAGACAGGAGAAGTCAGGATAGTGCGCAAGGGCATAGAAGGGAGCGGCTCAAGAAAAGAAAAGTGGAAACAGACAGCAAACTAGGCTGGAGAGAGACCTGAGACAAAGACATCTGAATTATACGAGAGCCGACCAGGGGAAACACAAATTATGCAGTCAAGTTTCCCACATTTGGGGAAATCACAGGGGCAGCACACCCAGAGTGCAATGGGTGAGCCTTGCCCTGGGAGAAGCACCTACATGATCATAGTATCTCACCTGGCAGGTAAGTAGGAGTTGGGCTAGAGCTGGGGAGGGTCGCTGCTCGGGCACCCCCCTGTCAAGTGAAGGAGATCCAACTGAGGCAGCACAAGGGAACTCTCGAAAGAAGAACAAGGCTAGAGGAAGATCTGAGACAAAGAAATCTGACTTTTACCAGAGCTGACCAGAGGAAAGCACAAACACAGTCCCCCACTACCACAAATAATGCAGTCGAGTTTCCAACATTTGGGGATATCACAGGGGTCAGCATACCCAGAATGCAATGAATAAACCTCACCCTGGGAGAACAATCTTCATGACCATGGTATCTCCTATGCAAAATAAGTATGATTTGGGATAGAGCTGGGGAGGGCCGCTGCTCAGGCACATCTCTGTCAAGTAAATGCGATTCAACTGAGGCAGCACAAGGGAACTCTCATCTGGGGACAACAACTCCAGGGAGAACACAAATTTTCAGATGAACATGGGAGGGCAGAAGGCTGCCTAATACTGAAGCACCCCCAAACAACAAACCAAATGCAACAACTAGTGCAAGCATTCCTGGGGGAAGGCCTGCAGCAGATGGATTTGCATATGGTGATGTCATCCAAGCAGTGAGTCAAAGTTGGCTTCAACCCTCGTCTGCATATGAAAAGAGAAAAGGGGCGTGCAGGGCATGGCGGCCTTTTGCGGCGCTTGGATGACCCCTAGTTCGCATTAAACGCCTCCACCCTCCTTCGGTGTGGGGCTCATGTTGGCTATGCCCCAGCCCCTGAAGCATTCAAGCTGATTTCTTGCAGCAGCTGGGCACTGTAACAGCTCCAGAGCTGCTCTGTAAGGCAAGTAAAAGGGTGTGGGCCCTGCAGCACTACCTGTAGTTCGCATTGTGCGTTGGAAGGCACAAATTAAGCAGACGGAAGAAGTCAGGATAGTGCGCAAGGGCATAGAAGGGAGCGGCTCAAGAAAAGAGAAGTAGAAACAGACAGCAAACTAGGCTGGAGAGAGACCTGAGACAAAGAGATCTGAATTATACGAGAGCCGACCAGGGGAAACACAAATTATGCAGTCAAGTTTGCCACATTTGGAATAATCACAGGAGCAGCACACCCAGAGTGCAATGAGTGAGCCTTGCCCTGGGAGAAGCACCTTCATGATCATAGTATATCACCTGGCAGGTAAGTAGGAGTTGGGCTAGAGCTGGGGAGGGTTGCTGCTCGGGCACCCCCCTGTCAAGTGAAGGAGATCCAACTGAGGCAGCACAAGGAATCTCTCGAAAGAAGAACAAGGCTAGAGGAAGATCTGAGACAAATAAATCTGACTTTTACCAGAGCTGACCAGAGGAAAGAACAAACACAGTCCCCCACTACCACAAATAATGCAGTCGAGTTTCCCACATTTGGGGAAATCATACGGGTCAGCATACCCAGAATGCAATGAATGAACCTCACCCTGGGAGAACAATCTTCATGACCATGGTATCTCCTATGCAAAATAAGTATGATTTGGGATAGGGCTGGGGAGGGCCGCTGCTCAGGCACATCTCTGTCAAGTAAAGGAGATTCAACTGAGGCAGCACAAGGGAACTCTCATCTGGGGACAACAACTGCAGGGAGAACACATTTTCAGATGAACATGGGAGGGCAGAAGGCTACCTAATACTGAAGCACCCCCAAACAACAAACCAAATGCAACAACTAGTGCAAGCATTACTGGGGGAAGGCCTGCAGCAGATGGATTTGCATATGGTGATGTCATCCAAGCAGTGGGTCAAAGTTGGCTTCAACCCTCGTCTGCATATGAAAAGAGAAAAGGGGCGTGCAGGGCATGGCAGCATTTTTCGGCGCTTGGATGACCCCTAGTTCGCATTAAACACCTCCACCCTCCTTCGGTGTGGGGCTTATGTTGGCTATGTCCCAGCCCCGAAGCAATCAAGCTGATTTCTTGCAGCAGCTGGGCACTGTAACAGCTCCAGAGCTGCTCTGTAAGGCAAGTAAAAGGGTGTGGGCCCTGCAGCACTACCTGTAGTTTGCATTGTTCATTGTAAGGCACTAAGTAAGCAGACGGGAGGAGAAGTCAGGATAGTGCACAAGGGTATAGAATGGAGGGGCTCAAGAAAAAAGAAGTGGAAACAGACAGCAAACTAGGCTGCAGAGAGACCCGAGACAAAGAGATCTGAATTATATGAGAGCCGAACAGGGGAAACACAAATTATGCAGTCAAGTTTCCCACATTTGGGGAAATCACAGGGGCAGCACACCCAGAGTGCAATGGGTGATCCTTGCCCTGGGAGAAGCAGCTTCATGATCATAGTATCTCACCTGGCAGGTAAGTAGGAGTTGGGCTAGAGCTGGGGAGGGTCGCTGCTCGGGCACCCCCCTGTCAAGTGAAGGAGATCCAACTGAGGCAGCACAAGGAAACTCTCGATAGAAGAACAAGGCTAGAGGAAGATCTGAGACAAATAAATCTGACTTTTACCAGAGGAAAGAACAAACACATTCCCCCACTACCACAAATAATGCAGTCGAGTTTCCCACATTTGGGGAAATCATAGGGGTCAGCATACCCAGAATGCAATGAATGAACCTCACCCTGGGAGAACAATCTTCATGACCATGGTATCTCCTATGCAAAATAAGTATGATTTGGGATAGGGCTGGGGAGGGCCGCTGCTCAGGCACATCTCTGTCAAGTAAAGGAGATTCAACTGAGGCAGCACAAGGGAACTCTCATCTGGGGACAACAACTGCAGGGAGAACACATATTTTCAGATGAACATGGTAGGGCAGAAGGCTGCCTAATACTGAAGCACCCCCAAACAACAAACCAAATGCAACAACTAGTGCAAGCATTCCTGGGGGAAGGCCTGCAGCAGATGGATTTGCATATGGTGATGTCATCCAAGCAGTGGGTCAAAGTTGGCTTCAACCCTCGTCTGCATATGAAAAGAGAAAAGGGGCGTGCAGGGCATGGCGGCCTTTTGCGGCGCTTGGATGACCCCTAGTTCGCATTAAACACCTCCACCCTCCTTCGGTGTGGGGCTATGCCCCAGCCCCTGAAGCATTCAAGCTGATTTCTTGCAGCAGCTGGGCACTGTAACAGCTCCAGAGCTGCTCTGTAAGGCAAGTAAAAGGGTGTGGGCCCTGCAGCACTACCTGTAGTTTGCATTGTGCGTTGGAAGGCACAAAGTAAGCAGACGAGAGAAGTCAGGATAGTGCGCAAGGGCATAGAAGGGAGCAACTCAAGAAAAGAGAAGTGGAAACAGACAGCAAACTAGGCTGGAGAGAGACCTGAGACAAAGAGATCTGAATTATACGAGAGCCGACCAGGGGAAACACAAATTATGCTGTCAAGTGTCCAACATTTGGGGAAACCGCAGGAGCAGCACACCCAGAGTGCAATGGGTGAGCCTTGCCCTGGGAGAAGCACCTTCATGATCATAGTATCTCACCTGGCAGGTAAGTAGGAGTTGGGCTAGAGCTGGGGAGGGTCGCTGCTCGGGCACCCCCCTGTCAAGTGAAGGAGATCCAACTGAGGCAGCACATGGAAACTCTCGAAAGAAGAACAAGGCTAGAGGAAGATCTGAGACAAATAAATCTGACTTTTACCAGAGCTGACCAGAGGAAAGCACAAACACAGTCCCCCACTACCACAAATAATGCAGTCGAGTTCCCACATTTGGGGAAATCACAGGGGTCAGCATACCCAGAATGCAATGAATGAACATCACCCTGGGAGAACAATCTTCATGACCATGGTATCTCCTATGCAAAATAAGTATGATTTGGGATAGGGCTGGGAAGGGCCGCTGCTCAGGCACATCTCTGTCAAGAATTTATAAAGTCTATATATATATATATAACCAAATGTCAATATATATATATATAGAACCCAGCGCTCCTATCAAAACTTATCTATTTCACCAATTTGTTGCTTATTTAATCTTTATACATCTATTAATTTTCACCATATATTATAAAATGCTGCTCCCATAGGTAGTACTGTTCTACCAATAATAAACCAAATTTTAAAGATAATCACACTTGTTATCAAGGGAGCGCAAAAAATAAAATATACAAGCTCTTTATTTTTAAAAAATATATATAGACAGAAGAAACCCACATTCAATAAAATACAATGGAGTCAACATATATAGGCACCACTATCCATATCTAAATGTAATCAGGATCTATTTCATATTGCCCTTGATGAAAACGGAATGTTTATTAAAGTGTCCAAAAAATCCTCCTGGATACAGCTGTTGTTATTTAATCGTTACTTTCCAATTGTAATTGATACATTAAATTCCTTCTTGTGGATGAACAGCAACAGTTGTAACCAACGCCTCTTATTTACTGCAGTTAAAGTTCATATGTAACTCACGTGAGTAATGAAAGAAAACAGGGGGAGAGCGCTGTGATGGTTGGTGAAACACAGCGGTATGCTACGACCCCCGTTAACCGTGGCTGGATCTTATTGGCACTCGCGGTCGGGATATTTCTCCCTGCCGTGGGGTAGAGACCTCCTTTTGCTCGGTCTCAAATTGCTTTTTCCCCTTCACCGCTGCCTTTACATCAGACGTCCGCCGTGATGTAGCTCGTTCATGAACGGGCTTATATCTCAGCAATCAGAGTGTCCGGTAATCACCTTTCTTACGCGTTTCTCCGCTGTTATCCAAGAGCGGTTTCGTCAGAGGATACATCAGCAGCCTAGCAGGCTCTTTTTAAAATGCACCGGACCAATAGCATTACTAATTAGTTGATTGGATACATACATGTACTAATTGGATGCATACATGTAATGACTCACATATGGAACAACTTTCTAATTGCAATTGCACATATAAAGGCATTTCATAATATAAAAATAAGCAACATGGTGATTAAAAATAATAATAAAATAAGCAACAAGGTGGTTTAAAAAATAACAGAAAATATATAATCTATATACAGATTAACCTATAATCTTTCAATCAATACCTCATATCTATAATCACATATACATAATTCAGAGACTCAGCACTAAGGATCCCCATTTACTTATATAAAACCTTTTAGGGTAACATAAATCCATGCCACTACTAAAGCAGTTCTTGTGGCGCAGGGGAAACATCACCTGCACTCTATGCAGCTAGTCCCATGTTCGAATCCAACCCGCTCAGCTTAACATCCATATTATTTATTTACTTTTAATGGGATCATTCGATCAATTCATTTTTACCTTTAATTTTTGTTAATATTATTTCTATATTTCATTATTTTAACCCCTGGAATAATTACATTGCTGTTTAAACAACAAAAAGAATTGAAGAAAAAATAAATATTAAACAGACAATTTAAGGATTCGAAGATTTAAAGATTTGAAGATTTTAAAATTTAAAACAGGGAGGGGGGGAGGGAGGGGGGCCTTTTGGGAGAATGAGGGAAAAAAAATAAAAGTAGAAAAAAAAATATATATATATAGAACCAAGTGAAAGTGTAAAAAGAGGATGGAGGAAGAAATCTGATGTTCATCATTACTAGTGGATTTTACTAAAGAACTTTAAAGGAACACACACAACAGGATTATACAGTTTCATCCTAAGAGGAAAGCTGTTTCCAAAATAGCTACTTCTAATAATTTTGTTTATTTATTAAACATACAATAAATGGATATTCAATAAATAATATATTAGGTAAATCAATAGATAAAATCTTCAGAGACTGCCAATGTTGTTCAGTTCGATGCTCTCATTCAGACCATCAGGTGTAAGGGTACCCAATGAAAAAATCCAAAATGCCTCCCTTGTCAAGTAAAGGAGATTCAACTGAGGCAGCACAAGGGAACTCTCATCTGGGGACAACAACTGCAGGGAGAACACATATTTTCAGATGAACATGGGAGGGCAGAAGGCTGCCTAATACTGAAGCACCCCCAAACAACAAACCAAATGCAACAACTAGTACAAGCATTCCTGGGGGAAGGCCTGCAGCAGATGGATTTGCATATGGTGATGTCATCCAAGCAGTGGGTCAAAGTTGGCTTCAACCCTCGTCTGCATATGAAAAGAGAAAAGGGGCGTGCAGGGCATGGCGGCCTTTTGCGGCGCTTGGATGACCCCTAGTTCGCATTAAACACCTCCACCCTACTTCGGTGTGGGGCTCATGTTGGCTATGCCCCAGCCCCTGAAGCATTCAAGCTGATTACTTGCAGCTGGGCACTGTAATAGCTCCAGAGCTGCTCTGTAAGGCAACTAAAAGGGTGTGGGCCCTGCAGCACTACCTGTAGTTCGCATTGTGCGTTGGAAGGCACAAAGTAAGCAGACGGGAGAAGTCAAGATAGTGCACAAGGGCATAGAAGGGAGTGGCTCAAGAAAAGAGATGTGTAAACAGACAGCAAACTAAGCTGGAGAGAGACATGAGACAAAGAGATCTGAATTATACGAGAGCCGACCAGGGGAAACACAAATTTTGCAGTCAAGTTTCCCACATTTGGGGAAATCACAGGGGCAGCACACCCAGAGTGCAATGGGTGAGCCTTGCCCTGGGAGTAGCACCTACATGATCATAGTATCTCACCTGGCAGGTAAGTAGGAGTTGGGCTAGAGCTGGGGAGGGTCGCTGCTCGGGCACCCCCCTGTCAAGTGAAGGAGATCCAACTGAGGCAGCACAAGGGAACTCTCGAAAGAAGAACAAGGCTAGAGGAAGATCTGAGACAAAGAAATCTGACTTTTACCAGAGCTGACCAGAGGAAAGCACAAACACAGTCCCCCACTACCACAAATAATGCTGTCAAGTTTACCACATTTGGGGAAATAACAGGGGTCAGCATACCCAGAATGCAATGAATGAACCTCACCCTGGGAGAACAATCTTCATGACCATGGTATCTCCTATGCAAAATAAGTATGATTTGGGATAGGGCTGGAGAGGGCCGCTGCTCAGGCACATCTCTGTCAAGTAAAGGAGATTCAACTGAGGCAGCACAAGGGAACTCTCATCTTGGGACAACAACTGCAGGAGGTACACATATTTTCAGATGAACATGGGAGGGCAGAACGCTGCCTAATATGGAAGCACCCCCAAACAACAAACCAAATGCAACAACTAGTACAAGCATTCCTGGGGAAGGCCTGCAGCAGATGGATTTGCATATGGTGATGTCATCCAAGCAGTGGGTCAAAGTTGGCTTCAACCCTCGTCTGCATATGAAAAGAGAAAATTGGCATGCAGGGCATGGCGGCCTTTTGCAGTGCTTGGATGACCCCTAGTTCGCATTAAACACCTCCACCCTCCTTCGGTGTGGGGCTCATGATGGCTATGCCCCAGCCCCTGAAGCATTCAAGCTGATTTCTTGCAGCAGCTGGGCACTGTAACAGCTCCAGAGCTGCTCTGTAAGGCAAGAAAAAGGGTGTGGGCCCTGCAGCACTACCTGTAGTTTGCATTGTGCGTTGGAAGGCACAAAGTAAGCAGACGGGAGAAGTCATGATAGTGCGCAATTGCATAGAAGGGAGCAACTCAAGAAAAGAGAAGTGGAAACAGACTGCAAACTAGGCTGGAGAGAGACCTGAGACAAAGAGATCTGAATTATACGAGAGCCGACCAGGTGAAACACAAATTTTGCAGTCAAGTTTCCCACATTTGGGGAAATCACAGGGGCAGCACACCCAGAGTGCAATGGGTGAGCCTTGCCCTGGGAGTATCACCTACATGATCATAGTATCTCACCTGGCAGGTAAGTAGGAGTTGGGCTAGAGCTGGGGAGGGTCGCTGCTCGGGCACCCCCCTGTCAAGTGAAGGAGATCCAACTGAGGCAGCACAAGGGAACTCTCGAAAGAAGAACAAGGCTAGAGGAAGATCTGAGACAAAGAAATCTGACTTTTACCAGAGCTGACCAGAGGAAAGCACAAACACAGTCCCCCACTACCACAAATAATGCAGTCGAGTTTCCAACATTTGGGGAAATCACAGAGGTCAGCATACCCAGAATGCAATGAATGAACCTCACCCTGGGAGAACAATCTTCATGACCATGGTATCTCCTATGCAAAATAAGTATGATTTGGGATAGGGCTGGGGAGGGCCGCTGCTCAGGCACATCTCTGTCAAGTAAAGGCGATTCAACTGAGGCAGCACAAGGGAACTCTCATCTGGGGACAACAACTGCAGGGAGAACACATATTTTCAGATGAACATGGGAGGGCAGAAGGCTGCCTAATACTGAAGCACCCCAAACAACAAACCAAATGCAACAACTAGTGCAAGCATTCCTGGGGAAGGCCTGCAGCAGATGGATTTGCATATGGTGATGTCACCCAAGCAGTGGGTCAAAGTTGGCTTCAACCCTCGTCTGCATATGAAAAGAAAAAAGGGATGTGCAGGGCATGGCGGCCTTTTGCGGCGCTTGGATGACCCCTAATTCGCATTAAACATCTCCACCCTCCTTCGGTGTGGGGCTCATGTTGGCTATGCCCCAGCCCCTGAAGCATTCAAGCTGATTTCTTGCAGCAGCTGGGCACTGTAACAGCTCCAGAGCTGCTCTGTAAAGCATGTAAAAGGGTGTGGGCCCTGCAGCACTACCTGTAGTTTGCATTGTGCGTTGGAAGGCACAAAGTAAGCAGACAGGAGAGGTCAGAATAGTGTGCAAGGGCAAAGAAGGGAGCGGCTCAAGAAAAGAGAAGTGGAAACAGACAGCAAACTAGGCTGGAGAGAGACCTGAGACAAAGAGATCTGAATTATACGAGAGCCGACCAGGGGAAACACAAATTATGCAGTCAAGTTTCCCACATTTGGGGAAATCACAGGGGCAGCACACCCAGAGTGCAATGGGTGAGCCTTGCCCTGGGAGAAGCACCTACATGATCATAGTATCTCACCTGGCAGGTAAGTAGGAGTTGGGCTAGAGCTGGGGAGGGTCGCTGCTCGGGCACCCCCCTGTCAAGTGAAGGAGATCCAACTGAGGCAGCACAAGGGAACTCTCGAAAGAAGAACAAGGCTAGAGGAAGATCTGAGACAAAGAAATCTGACTTTTACCAGAGCTGACCAGAGGAAAGCACAAACACAGTCCCCCACTACCACAAATAATACAGTCAAGTTTCCCACATTTGGGGAAATCACAGGGGTCAGCATACCCAGAATGCAATGAATGAACCTCACCCTGGGAGAACAATCTTCATGACCATGGTATCTCCTATGCAAAATAAGTATGATTTGGGATAGGGCTGGGGAGGGCCGCTGTTCAGGCACATCTCTGTCAAGTAAAGAAGATTCAACTGAGGCAGCACAAGGGAACTCTCATATGGGGACAACAACTGCAGGGAGAACACATATTTTCAGATGAACATGGGAGGGCAGAAGGCTGCCTAATACTGAAGCACCCCCAAACAACAAACCAAATGCAACAACTAGTGCAAGCATTCCTGGGGGAAGGCCTGCAGCAGATGGATTTGCATATGGTGATGTCATCCAAGCAGTGGGTCAAAGTTGGCTTCAACCCTCGTCTGCATATGAAAAGAGAAAAGGGGCGTGCAGGGCATGGCGGCCTTTTGCGGCGCTTGGATGACCCCTAGTTCGCATTAAACACCTCCACCCTCCTTCGGTGTGGGGCTCATGTTGGCTATGCCCCAGCCCCTGAAGCATTCAAGCTGATTTCTTGCAGTAGCTGGGCACTGTAACAGCTCCAGAGCTGCTCTGTAAGGCAAGTAAAAGGGTGTGGGCCCTGCAGCACTACCTGTAGTTCGCATTGTGCGTTGCAAGGCACAAAGTAAGCAGATGGGAGAAGTCAGAATAGTGCGCAAGGGCATAGAAGGGAGCGGCTCAAGAAAAGAGAAGTGGAAACAGACAGCAAACTAGGCTGGAAAGAGACCTGAGACAAAGAGATCAAAATTATACGAGAGCCGACCAGGGGAAACACAAATTATGCAGTCAAGTGTCCCACATTTGGGGAAATCGCAGGAGCAGCACACCCAGAGTGCAATGGGTGAGCCTTGCCCTGGGAGAAGCACCTTCATGATCATAGTATCTCACCTGGCAGGTAAGTAGGAGTTGGGCTAGAGCTGGGGAGGATCGCTGCTCAAGCACCCCCCTGTCAAGTGAAGGAGATCCAACTGAGGCAGCACAAGGGAACTCTCAAAAGAAGAATAAGACTAGAGGAAGAAATGAGACAAAGAAATCTGACTTTTACCAGAGCTGACCAGAGGAAAGCACAAACACAGTCCCCCACTACTACAAATCATGCAGTCAAGTTTCCCACATTTGGGGAAATCACAGGGGTCAGCATACCCAGAATGCAATGAATGAACCTCACCCTGGGAGAACAATCTTAATGACCATGGAATCTCCTATGCAAGATAAGTATGATTTGGGATAGGGCTGGAGAGGGCCGCTGCTCAGGCACATCTCTGTCAAGTAAAGGAGATTCAACTGAGGCAGCACAAGGGAACTCTCATCTGGGGACAACAACTGCAGGGAGAACACATATTTTCAGATGAACATGGGAGGGCAGAAGGCTGCCTAATACTGAAGCACCCCCAAACAACAAACCAAATGCAACAACTAGTGCAAGCATTCCTGGGGGAAGGCCTGCAGCAGATTGATTTGCATATGGTAATGCCATCCAAGCAGTGGGTCAAAGTTGGCTTTAACCCTCATCTGCATATGAAAAGAGAAAAGGGGCGTGCAGGGCATGGCGGCCTTTTGCGGCGCTTGGATGACCCCTAGTTCGCATTAAACACCTCCACCCTCCTTCGGTGTGGGGCTCATGTTGGCTATGCCCCAGCCCCTGAAGCATTCAAGCTGATTTCTTGCAGCAGCTGGGCACTGTAACAGCTCCAGAGCTGCTCTGTAAGGCAAGAAAAAGGGTGTGGGCCCTGCAGCACTACCTGCAGTTTGCATTGTGCATTGGAAGGCACAAAGTAAGCAGACGGGAGAAGTCAGGATAGTGCGCAAGGGCATAGAAGGGAGCGGCTCAAGAAAAGAGAAGTGGAAACAGACAGCAAACTAGGCTGGAGAGCTCTTCTGTCTATATTTTGCAAACCTGCTCTTGTCCTCTCCAGCTGCTCCATGTAGATTTGACGTCTGGAAAGGTGCATAACCCACTGACAAGCAAACACACTCCTGCATGAGTTTTCTCTCTCACTAGCTGGATGATACACAATCATTTGCATGTGCTCCACCTCCGACACACCACCCACCCAACCACCCAGTGACCAGAGCCACCCACAAGCCAACTGGCTACGTGATTTAATTTGCACAGTGTAGTCATCCAGGCAGCATGTCCTTCTCAATGGAAGGATCTCTGGTTCCATGGAATCTTCCACATTGGAATGCTGCGGAACAAAAAGGATTTAAATATTCAGCTTGCTAGCATTCAATGTACCTGCGGCTTGGCTCTAGCACATGGGTCTTCATCCTGTGGCCCTCCAGCTGCTGTGAAACTACACATCCCAGCATGCCCTGCCACAATTTTGCTATTAAGGTATGCTAAAACTGAGGCAGGGCATGCTGGCATGTGTAGTTCCACAGCAGCTGGAGGGTCGCAGGTTGAAGACCCATGTTCTAGCATGCCTGTTCTATGATGCATGTACCGTGATGTCACAATCAGCTTGGAATGGGGTGTCTAGCAGGCATTTGCTGACAGCCACTTGAGGGAGACACACATCAGGAGATGCAGCATATCGGAGGTCTTCGATGCCTTTCCAGCAAATGCACACCACCTGCTGCTGGTCTGGACACAAAACAATACCCACAATCGAAGTCCCAAAATGCCCAACTACTGGATTCATGTAAGTAGTGAATTTAGGAATGAATTTAGAAGTAGGAAATTAAGTTAGTTCACAAGTACATTCAAATTCAGATCTAAAGTCTAGGTAGGCCTCACGTCCTGGCAGCCCCCAGCACTTAAAAATGCCTTGATTAGAGGTAGAGAATTAAATGTAGATAAAAAGTAGACACAAAATAAGACTCCACAGAGCAGTTATCAGGTGTCTTTATCAATTGTTGCATTTAAAAAATCAAGCAATTAGGGAACACAATGTTGCAACAATGTAACCCTATTTGCAAAATAGTACTAAATAAGTTTGTCGATGTAAGACATTTGCAAAGGCGCATCCAAAACACGCTGGAAAATGCAACTGAATCTGTTTTTGGAGGCTAGAATAGGAAATGTGCATCGGTCCTACAAGTACTGAAAGCTCTTCTACCATCTCCCTTTTCTGAAAAGCCATTTAATATATGGTTCCCAGATAGGGGACATATCAGATATTGCCTTTCAAAAGCAGCAAATATCATACCACTTCTATTGCCATCAAAGATAAAAATTGATTGTTTTCAGATATTGGATTGAAAAAGCAGTCTTTATTGACATAAAGAAGCAAAAAAACATACATAAACATTACACACATAAGTACTGTGTTGCAGCACAGATAAAACACAATACAAATGCTGTCGGTATAGTACAGTTCAAGAACTACAGCACAGGCCAGCCTACACTATAAATCATGAACTGCACTATACATTTAAACAATACAATAATACAACAGTTAATAAGGCTATGGGTGTGGAATGTAAGAGGGTGAGGGAATCACAAGCCCGAAGCTTTATTGAAAGACAGACACATATAAAGGGAGGATTAATAAATACAAAGATATCCTTTACTATAGAATGTAGTCCAATCCGGTCTTTCAACTCTTCCACAACTTAAAAACGGATAGTGTTCCCAAGCCTTGTATCCTGGAATATCTTCAGTCTCTCGCCAATGAAGAAAACAATCCCTCCAGCAGACTCTTCAACCACGATACAAGATCGCAGCCAAAATGGCGAGAAGCAACTACACTTGCGTTTAACCAAAATAGCTAAAACTTAGTGGAGGAAAGTGCAGTGCACCAAAATATAAGCTGACACAATCATGGAGAATGCGCCAGCATATATGCTCTTCTATCTATATTTTGCAAACCTGCTCTTGTCCCCTCCAGCTGCTCCATGTAGATTTGACGTCTGGCAAGGTGCATAACCCACTGACAAGCAGGCACACTCCTGCATGAGTTTTCACTCTCACTAGCTGGATGATACACATTCATTTGCATGTGCTCCACCTCCGACACACCGCCCACCCAACCACCCAGTCACCAGAGCCACCCACAAGCCAACTGGCTCCGTGATTTTATTTGCACAGTGCAGTCATCCAGGCAGCATGTCCTTCTCAATGGAATAATCTCTGGTTCCATGGAATCTTCCGCATTGGAATGCTGCGGAACAAAAAGGATTTAGACATTCAGCTTGCTAGCATTCAATGTACCTGCGGCTTGGCTCTAGCACATGGGTCTTCATCCTGTGGCCCTCCAGCTGCTGTGAAACTACACATCCCAGCATGCCCTGCCACAGTTTTGCTATTAAGGTATGCTAAAACTGAGGCAGGGCATGTTGGGATGTGTAGTTCCACAGCAGCTGGAGGGTCGCAGGTTGAAGACCCATGTTCTAGCATGCCTGTTCTATGATGTATGTTCCGTGATGTCACAATCAGCTTGGAATGGGGTATCTAGCAGGCATTTGCTGACAGCCACTTGAGGGAGACACACATCAGGAGATGCAGCATATCGGAGGTCTTCGATGCCTTTCCAGCAAATGCACACCACCTGCTGCTGGTCTGGACACAAAACAATGCCCACAATCGAAGTCCCAAAATGCCCAACTACAGGATTCATGTAAGTAGTGAATTTAGGAATAAATTTAGAAGTAGGAAATTAAGTTAGTTCACAAGTACATTCAAATTCAGATCTAAAGTCTAGGTAGGCCTCACGTCCTGGCAGCCCCCAGCATTTAAAAATGCCTTGATTAGAGGTAGGGAATTAAATGTAGATAAGAAGTAGACGCAAAATAAGACTCCACAGAGCAGTTATCAGGTGTCTTTATCAATTGTTGCATTTAAAAAATCAAGCAATTAGGGAACACAATGTTGCAACAATGTAACCCTATTTGCAAAATAGTACTAAATAAGTTTGTCGGTGTAAGACATTTGCAAAGGCGCATCCAAAACACGCTGGAAAATGCAACTGAATCTGTTTTTGGAGGCTAGAATAGGAAATGTGCATCGGTCCTACAAGTACTGAAAGCTCTTCTACCATCTTCCTTTTCTGAAAAGCCATTTAATATATGGTTCCCAGATAGGGGACATATCAGATATTGCCTTTCAAAAGCAGCAAATATCATACCACTTCTATTGCCATCAAAGATAAACATTGATTGTTTTCAGATATTGGATTGAAAAAGCAGTCTTTATTGACATAAAGAAGCAAAAAAACATACATAAACATTACACACATAAGTACTGTGTTGCAGCACAGCCAAAACACAATACAAATGCTGTCGGTATAGTACAGTTCAAGAACTACAGCACAGGCCAGCCTACACTATAAATCATGAACTGCACTATACATTTAAACTATACAATAATACAACAGTTAATAAGGCTATGTGTGTGGAGTGTAAGAGTGTGAGGGAATCACAAGACCGAAGCTTTATTATAACACAGACACATATAAGGGGAGGGGCAATAAATAGAAAGGTATCATTTACTATAGAATGGAGTCCAATCCGACCTCTGTGCTCTTGCACAACTGAAAAACGGATAGTGTGCCCAAGCCTTCCATCCTGGAATATCTTTGGTCTTTCGCCAATGAAGAAAACAATCCCTCCCTCCAGCAGACCCTTCAACCACGATACAAGATCACAGCCAAAAGGCCGAGAAGCAACTACACTTGAGCTTAACAAAAATGGCTAAAACTTAGTGGAGGAAAGTGCAGTGCACCAAAACATAAGCTGACACAATCATGGAGAATGTGCCAGCATATATGCTCTTCTATATATATTTTGCAAACCTGCTCTTGTCCCCTCCAGCTGCTCTATGTAGATTTGACGTCTGGCAAGGTGCATAACCCACTGACAAGCAGGCACACTCCTGCATGAGTTTTCTCTCTCACTAGCTGGATGATACACAATCATTTGCATGTGCTTCACCTCTAACACACCACCCACCCAACCACCCAGTCACCAGAGCCACCCACAAACCAACTGGCTCCGTGATTTAATTTGCACAGTGTAGTCATCCAGGCAGCATGTCCTTCTCAATGGAAGGATCTCTGGTTCCATGGAATCTTCCGCATTGGAATGCTGCGGAACAAAAAGGATTTAAATATTCAGCTTGCTAGCATTCAATGTACCTGCGACTTGGCTCTAGCACATGGGTCTTCATCCTGTGGCCCTCCAGCTGCTGTGAAACTACACATCCCAGCATGCCCTGCCACAATTTTGCTATTAAGGTATGCTAAAACTGAGGCAGGGCATGCTGGGATGTGTAGTTCCACAGCAGCTGGAGGGTCGCAGGTTGAAGACCCATGTTCTAGCATGCCTGTTCTATGATGTATGTTCCGTGATTTCACAATCAGCTTGGAATGGGGTATCTAGCAGGCATTTGCTGACAGCCACTTGAGGGAGACACACATCAGGAGATGCAGCATATCGGAGGTCTTCGATGCCTTTCCAGCAAATGCACACCACCTGCTGCTGGTCTGGACACAAAACAATGCCCACAATCGAAGTCCCAAAATGCCCAACTACAGGATTCATGTAAGTAGTGAATTTAGGAATGAATTTAGAAGTAGGAAATTCAGTTAGTTCACAAGTACATTCAAATTGAGATCTAAAGTCTAGGTAGGCCTCACGTCCTGGCAGCCCCCAGCATTTAAAAATGCCTTGATTAGAGGTAGGGAATTAAATGTAGATAAGAAGTAGACGCAAAATAAGACTCCACAGAGCAGTTATCAGGTGTCTTTATCAATTGTTGCATTTAAAAAATCAAGCAATTAGGGAACACAATGTTGCAACAATGTAACCCTATTTGCAAAATAGTACTAAATAAGTTTGTCGATGTAAGACATTTGCAAAGGCGCATTTAAAACACGCTGGAAAATGCAACTGAATCTGTTTTTGGAGGCTAGAATAGGAAATGTGCATCGGTCCTACAAGTACTGAAAGCTCTTCTACCATCTTCCTTTTCTGAAAAGCTATTTAATATATGGTTCCCAGATAGGGGACATATCAGATATTGCCTTTCAAAAGCAGCAAATATCATACCACTTCTATTGCCATCAAAGATAAACATTGATTGTTTTCAGATATTGGATTGAAAAAGCAGTCTTTATTGACATAAAGAAGCAAAAAAACATACATAAACATTACACACATAAGTACTGTGTTGCAGCACAGCCAAAACACAATACAAATGCTGTCGGTATAGTACAGTTCAAGAACTACAGCACAGGCCAGCCTACACTATAAATCATGAACTGCACTATACATTTAAACTATACAATAATACAACAGTTAATAAGGCTATGTGTGTGGAGTGTAAGAGTGTGAGGGAATCACAAGACCGAAGCTTTATTGTAACACAGACACATATAAGGGGAGGGGCAATAAATAGAAAGGTATCCTTTACTATAGAATGTAGTCCAATCCGACCTCTGTGCTCTTGCACAACTGAAAAACGGATAGTGTTACCAAGCCTTCCATCCTGGAATATCTTTGGTCTTTCGCCAATGAAGAAAACAATCCCTCCCTCCAGCAGACCCTTCAACCACGATACAAGATCACAGCCAAAAGGCTGAGAAGCAACTACACTTGAGCTTAACAAAAATGGCTAAAACTTAGTGGAGGAAAGTGCAGTGCACCAAAACATAAGCTGACACAATCATGGAGAATGTGCCAGCATATATGCTCTTCTATCTGTATTTTGCAAACCTGCTCTTTTCCCCTCCAGCTGCTCCTCCGACACACCGCCCACCCAACCACCCAGTCACCAGAGCCACCCACAAGCCAACTGGCTCCGTGATTTTATTTGCACAGTGCAGTCATCCAGGCAGCATGTCCTTCTCAATGGAATAATCTCTGGTTCCATGGAATCTTCCGCATTGGAATGCTGCGGAACAAAAAGGATTTAAACATTCAGCTTGCTAGCATTCAATGTACCTGCGGCTTGGCTCTAGCACATGGGTCTTCATCCTGTGGCCCTCCACCTGCTGTGAAACTACACATCCCAGCATGCCCTGCCACAGTTTTGCTATTAAGGTATGCTAAAACTGAGGCAGGGCATGCTGGGATGTGTAGTTCCACAGCAGCTGGAGGGTCGCAGGTTGAAGACCCATGTTCTAGCATGCCTGTTCTATGATGTATGTTCCGTGATGTCACAATCAGCTTGGAATGGGGTATCTAGCAGGCATTTGCTGACAGCCACTTGAGGGAGACACACATCAGGAGATGCAGCATATCGGAGGTCTTCGATGCCTTTCCAGCAAATGCACACCACCTGCTGCTGGTCTGGACACAAAACAATGCCCACAATCGAAGTCCCAAAATGCCCAACTACAGGATTCATGTAAGTAGTGAATTTAGGAATAAATTTAGAAGTAGGAAATTAAGTTAGTTCACAAGTACATTCAAATTCAGATCTAAAGTCTAGGTAGGCCTCACGTCCTGGCAGCCCCCAGCATTTAAAAATGCCTTGATTAGAGGTAGGGAATTAAATGTAGATAAGAAGTAGACGCAAAATAAGACTCCACAGAGCAGTTATCAGGTGTCTTTATCAATTGTTGCATTTAAAAAATCAAGCAATTAGGTAACACAATGTTGCAACAATGTAACCCTATTTGCAAAATAGTACTAAATAAGTTTGTCGGTGTAAGACATTTGCAAAGGCGCATCCAAAACACGCTGGAAAATGCAACTGAATCTGTTTTTGGAGGCTAGAATAGGAAATGTGCATCGGTCCTACAAGTACTGAAAGCTCTTCTACCATCTTCCTTTTCTGAAAAGCCATTTAATATATGGTTCCCAGATAGGGGACATATCAGATATTGCCTTTCAAAAGCAGCAAATATCATACCACTTCTATTGCCATCAAAGATAAACATTGATTGTTTTCAGATATTGGATTGAAAAAGCAGTCTTTATTGACATAAAGAAGCAAAAAAACATACATAAACATTACACACATAAGTACTGTGTTGCAGCACAGCCAAAACACAATACAAATGCTGTCGGTATAGTACAGTTCAAGAACTACAGCACAGGCCAGCCTACACTATAAATCATGAACTGCACTATACATTTAAACTATACAATAATACAACAGTTAATAAGGCTATGTGTGTGGAGTGTAAGAGTGTGAGGGAATCACAAGACCGAAGCTTTATTGTAACACAGACATATATAAGGGGAGGGGCAATAAATAGAAAGGTATCCTTTACTATAGAATGTAGTCCAATCCGACCTCTGTGCTCTTGCACAACTGAAAAACGGATAGTGTTCCCAAGCCTTCCATCCTGGAATATCTTTGGTCTTTCGCCAATGAAGAAAACAATCCCTCCCTCCAGCAGACCCTTCAACCACGATACAAGATCACAGCCAAAAGGCCGAGAAGCAACTACACTTGAGCTTAACAAAAATGGCTAAAACTTAGTGGAGGAAAGTGCAGTGCACCAAAACATAAGGTGACACAATCATGGAGAATGTGCCAGCATATATGCTCTTCTATATATATTTTGCAAACCTGCTCTTGTCCCCTCCAGCTGCTCTATGTAGATTTGACGTCTGGCAAGGTGCATAACCCACTGACAAGCAGGCACACTCCTGCATGAGTTTTCTCTCTCACTAGCTGGATGATACACAATCATTTGCATGTGCTTCACCTCTAACACACCACCCACCCAACCACCCAGTCACCAGAGCCACCCACAAACCAACTGGCTCCATGATTTAATTTGCACAGTGTAGTCATCCAGGCAGCATGTCCTTCTCAATGGAAGGATCTCTGGTTCCATGGAATCTTCCGCATTGGAATGCTGCGGAACAAAAAGGATTTAAATATTCAGCTTGCTAGCATTCAATGTACCTGCGACTTGGCTCTAGCACATGGGTCTTCATCCTGTGGCCCTCCAGCTGCTGTGAAACTACACATCCCAGCATGCCCTGCCACAATTTTGCTATTAAGGTATGCTAAAACTGAGGCAGGGCATGCTGGGATGTGTAGTTCCACAGCAGCTGGAGGGTCGCAGGTTGAAGACCCATGTTCTAGCATGCCTGTTCTATGATGTATGTTCCGTGATTTCACAATCAGCTTGGAATGGGGTATCTAGCAGGCATTTGCTGACAGCCACTTGAGGGAGACACACATCAGGAGATGCAGCATATCGGAGGTCTTCGATGCCTTTCCAGCAAATGCACACCACCTGCTGCTGGTCTGGACACAAAACAATGCCCACAATCGAAGTCCCAAAATGCCCAACTACAGGATTCATGTAAGTAGTGAATTTAGGAATGAATTTAGAAGTAGGAATTTCAGTTAGTTCACAAGTACATTCAAATTCAGATCTAAAGTCTAGGTAGGCCTCACGTCCTGGCAGCCCACAGCATTTAAAAATGCCTTGATTAGAGGTAGGGAATTAAATGTAGATAAGAAGTAGACGCAAAATAAGACTCCACAGAGCAGTTATCAGGTGTCTTTATCAATTGTTGCATTTAAAAAATCAAGCAATTAGGGAACACAATGTTGCAACAATGTAACCCTATTTGCAAAATAGTACTAAATAAGTTTGTCGATGTAAGACATTTGCAAAGGCGCATTTAAAACACGCTGGAAAATGCAACTGAATCTGTTTTTGGAGGCTAGAATAGGAAATGTGCATCGGTCCTACAAGTACTGAAAGCTCTTCTACCATCTTCCTTTTCTGAAAAGCCATTTAATATATGGTTCCCAGATAGGGGACATATCAGATATTGCCTTTCAAAAGCAGCAAATATCATACCACTTCTATTGCCATCAAAGATAAACATTGATTGTTTTCAGATATTGGATTGAAAAAGCAGTCTTTATTGACATAAAGAAGCAAAAAAACATACATAAACATTACACACATAAGTACTGTGTTGCAGCACAGCCAAAACACAATACAAATGCTGTCGGTATAGTACAGTTCAAGAACTACAGCACAGGCCAGCCTACACTATAAATCATGAACTGCACTATACATTTAAACTATACAATAATACAACAGTTAATAAGGCTATGTGTGTGGAGTGTAAGAGTGTGAGGGAATCACAAGACCGAAGCTTTATTGTAACACAGACACATATAAGGGGAGGGGCAATAAATAGAAAGGTATCCTTTACTATAGAATGTAGTCCAATCCGACCTCTGTGCTCTTGCACAACTGAAAAACGGATAGTGTTCCCAAGCCTTCCATCCTGGAATATCTTTGGTCTTTCGCCAATGAAGAAAACAATCCCTCCCTCCAGCAGACCCTTCAACCACGATACAAGATCACAGCCAAAAGGCTGAGAAGCAACTACACTTGAGCTTAACAAAAATGGCTAAAACTTAGTGGAGGAAAGTGCAGTGCACCAAAACATAAGCTGACACAATCATGGAGAATGTGCCAGCATATATGCTCTTCTATCTGTATTTTGCAAACCTGCTCTTTTCCCCTCCAGCTGCTCTATGTAGATTTTACGTCTGGCAAGGTGCATAACCCACTGACAAGCAGGCACACTCCTGCATGAGTTTTCTCTCTCACTAGCTGGATGATACACAATCATTTGCATATGCTTCACCTCCGACACACCACCCACCCAACCACCCAGTCACCAGAGCCACCCACAAACCATCTGGCTCCGTGATTTAATTTGCACAGTGTAGTCATCCAGGCAGCATGTCCTTCTCAATGGAAGGATCTCTGGTTCCATGGAATCTTCCATATTGGAATGCTGCGGAACAAAAAGGATTTAAATATTCAGCTTGCTAGCATTCAATGTACCTGCGGCTTGGCTCTAGCACATGGGTCTTCATCCTGTGGCCCTCCAGCTGCTGTGAAACTACACATCCCAGCATGCCCTGCCACAGTTTTGCTATTAAGGTATGCTAAAACTGAGGCAGGGCATGCTGGGATATGTAGTTCCACAGCAGCTGGAGGGTCGCAGGTTGAAGACCCATGTTCTAGCATGCCTGTTCTATGATGCATGTACCGTAATGTCACAATCAGCTTGGAATGGGGTGTCTAGCAGGCATTTGCTGACAGACACTTGAGGGAGACACACATCAGGAGATGCAGCATATCGGAGGTCTTCGATGCCTTTCCAGCAAATGCACACCACCTGCTGCTGGTCTGGACACAAAACAATGCCCACAATCGAAGTCCCAAAATGCCCAACTACAGGATTCATGTAAGTAGTGAATTTAGGAATGAATTTAGAAGTAGGAAATTAAGTTAGTTCACAAGTACATTCAAATTCAGATCTAAAGTCTAGGTTGGCCTCACGTCCTGGCAGCACCCAGCATTTAAAAATGCATTGATTAGAGGTAGAGAATTAAATGTAGATAAGAAGTAGACACAAAATAAGACTCCACAGAGCAGTTATCAGGTGTCTTTATCAATTGTTGCATTTAAAAAATCAAGCAATTAGGGAACACAATGTTGCAACAATGTAACCCTATTTGCAAAATAGTACTAAATAAGTTTGTCGGTGTAAGACATTTGCAAAGGCGCATCCAAAACACGCTGGAAAATGCAACTGAATCTGTTTTTGGAGGCTAGAATAGGAAATGTGCATCGGTCCTACAAGTACTGAAAGCTCTTCTCCCATCTCCCTTTTCTGAAAAGCCATTTAATATATGGTTCCCAGATAGGGGACATATCAGATATTGCCTTTCAAAAGCAGCAAATATCATACCACTTCTATTGCCATCAAAGATAAACATTGATTGTTTTCAGATATTGGATTGAAAAAGCAGTCTTTATTGACATAAAGAAGCAAAAAAACATACATAAACATTACACACATAAGTACCGTGTTGCAGCACAGCCAAAACACAATACAAATGCTGTCGGTATAGTACAGTTCAAGAACTACAGTACAGGCCAGCCTACACTATAAATCATGAACTGCACTATACATTTAAACAATACAATAATACAACAGTTAATAAGGCTATGGGTGTGGAGTGTAAGAGGGTGAGGGAATCACAAGCCCGAAGCTTTATTGAAAGACAGACACATATAAAGGGAGGATTAATAAATACAAAGACTTTACTATAGAATGTAGTCCAATCCGGTCTTTCAACTCTTCCACAACTGAAAAACGGATAGTGTTCCCAAGCCTTCCATCCTGGAATATCTTCAATCTCTCAGCTGGAGGGTCGCAGGTTGAAGACCCATATTCTAGCATGCCTGTTCTATGATGCATGTTCCGTGATGTCACAATCAGCTTGGAATGGGGTGTCTAGCATGCATTTGCTGACAGCCACTTGAGGGAGATACACATCAGGAGATGCAGCATATCGGAGGTCTTCGATGCCTTTCCAGCAAATGCACACCACCAGCTGCTGGTCTGGACACAAAACAATGCCCACAATTGAAGGCTCAAAATGCCCAACCACAGGATTAATGTAAGTAGTGAATTTAGGAATGAATTTAGAAGTAGGAAATTAAGTTAGTTCACAAGTACATTCAAATTCAGATCTAAAGTCTAGGTAGGCCTCACGTCCTGGCTGCCCCCAGCATTTAAAAATGCCTTGATTAGAGGTAGGGAATTAAATGTAGATAAGAAGTAGACACAAAATAAGACTCCACAGAGCAATTATCAGGTGTCTTTATCAATTGTTACATTTAAAAAAATCAAGCAATTAGGGAACACAATGTTGCGACAATGTAACCCTATTTGCAAAATAGTACTAAATAAGTTTGTCGATGTAAGACATTTGCAAAGGCGCAAACAAAACACGCTGGAAAATGCAACTGAATCTGTTTTTGGAGGTTAGAATAGATGCAGGATCAAGTAGCTCAATGGGTAGGGTGTTTGATTAGAATTCAACAGGTTATAGGTTTGAATCCTGGGTATGATAGTTTGAGGTGTTATTTAATAAAGTATGTTTATACAGGTTGAGTATCCCATATCCAAATATTCCGAAATACGGAATATTCCGAAATACGGACTTTTTTGAGTGAGAGTGAGATAGTGAAACCTTTGTTTTTTGATGGCTCAATGTACACAAACTTTATTAAAACACAGTAGTGTAAATTCCTGGCGCAAAAAGTTGTCAGCCCAATCTAAATCCTCTGCAGATCAGTCCAAATAACAGATCAAAACAATATTCAATGAAAAACAGATGAGAGGATAGATCAAAGGCGATAACAAATAAATACTTTTGATATACGTCACATAATATGGTGTCCTTTTGGATATTCAATCTCTCAATTTTCCCATGATATCCAGATGTCAAACATGCAAAAAAGAGAGATAATACACATGCATGGGTGGTATTGCTTTCAACAATTAATATAAGCAACCAATGAGTGTCCAGAAAATGAAGCCTGAAGTGCTGGACCCAACTTGATAGTAGATGAGAATAGTATCTCGCCACCAATTTATCAATATTTTGTGGACGTACCGAAACTCACATTAAAATGTGTAGGAACAGGTGTATAAAGGTATCTTTAAACTGCTATTTACCACGTGATGTAACACAGAAAAAGAGCTATTTTAAGAGGGCGTACCCCACTCACTTTGGAGGGGGATTAATTCCACATATAAAGGTATCTTTCAGGTGAAAACCAGGTAGTGAGTTTTTCATTCTTTTTAGTTATATTTTTTACCTTTTGTTTTTATGAGATACCACTTTTGGAGTATATTCAACGTGACAGTACTGGTGTAAAACCGGATTACATCAGTTTTTTTGTCTACTACATCTGACCTGCATGTTTTGTACCAGAGAGTGGAAACTACTTAGAAAAACATCAGATTGCTGTTTTATGAACTTTTAATAAAAACCCTTTGATTAATTTTTTGATGTCATTCCTGATCCTGGCTTGAAAGATACCTTTATATGTGGAATTAATCCCCCTCCAAAGTGAGTGGGGTACGCCCTCTTAAAATAGCTCTTTTTCTGTGTTACATCACGTGGTAAATAGCAGTTTAAAGATACCTTTATACACCTGTTCCTACACATTTTAATGTGAGTTTCGGTACGTCCACAAAATATTGATAAATTGGTGGCGAGATACTATTCTCATCTACTATCAAGTTGGGTCCAGCACTTCAGGCTTCATTTTCTGGACACTCATTGGTTGCTTATATTAATTGTTGAAAGCAATACCACCCATGCATGTGTATTATCTCTCTTTTTTGCATGTTTGACATCTGATGTAACACAGAAAAAGAGCTATTTTAAGAGGGCGTACCCCACTCACTTTGGAGGGGGATTAATTCCACATATAAAGGTATCTTTCAGGTGAAAACCAGGTAGTGAGTTTTTCATTCTTTTTAGTTATATTTTTTACCTTTTGTTTTTATGAGATACCACTTTTGGAGTATATTCAACGTGACAGTACTGGTGTAAAACCGGATTACATCAGTTTTTTTGTCTACTACATCTGACCTGCATGTTTTGTACCAGAGAGTGGAAACTACTTAGAAAAACATCAGATTGCTGTTTTATGAACTTTTAATAAAAACCCTTTGATTAATTTTTTGATGTCATTCCTGATCCTGGCTTGAAAGATACCTTTATATGTGGAATTAATCCCCCTCCAAAGTGAGTGGGGTACGCCCTCTTAAAATAGCTCTTTTTCTGTGTTACATCACGTGGTAAATAGCAGTTTAAAGATACCTTTATACACCTGTTCCTACACATTTTAATGTGAGTTTCGGTACGTCCACAAAATATTGATAAATTGGTGGCGAGATACTATTCTCATCTACTATCAAGTTGGGTCCAGCACTTCAGGCTTCATTTTCTGGACACTCATTGGTTGCTTATATTAATTGTTGAAAGCAATACCACCCATGCATGTGTATTATCTCTCTTTTTTGCATGTTTGACATCTGGATATCATGGGAAAATTGAGAGATTGAATATCCAAAAGGACACCATATTATGTGACGTATATCAAAAGTATTTATTTGTTATCGCCTTTGATCTATCCTCTCATCTGTTTTTCATTGTACACAAACTTTGTTTAATACACAAAGTTATTAATAATATTGTATTAAATGACCTTCAGGCTGTGTATATAAGGTGTATATGAAACATAAATGAATTGTGTGAATGTAGACACACTTTGTTTAATGCACAAAGTTATAAAAAATATTGGCTAAAATTACCTTCATGCTGTGTGTATGAGGTGTATATGTAACATAAATGCATTCTGTGCTTAGATTTAGGTCCCATCACCATGATATCTCATTATGGTATGCAATTATTCCAAAATACGGAAAAATCCCATATCCAAAATACCTCTGGTCCCAAGCATTTTGGATAAGGGATACTCAACCTGTATATTAGTCACACATGGCTTACTTGTACAAATGGCATGTCACCAGTTAGTGCTGACTGCTGATATGCCATTTGCACAAACACGCCATGTGTGACTGTATATGCATTTAAGGAGGGCACCCCGGCAATACCACAAACCATTGAGTGTCAAGTATACTAGATATATCTTCATATCTCATGTGCTTTCTCTGAGACCAATCTTGTTATGCCCCTTCCCCACAAGGCATGCGCCTTTTGTCCATATTGCACAAATGGGGTGGGTGGGGGCATATAATTCTCTGTCACAGGGCACCAAAAAGTCTAGTTATGGCTCTGGTATGCATTATGTAATCTGGCAGACCATATCTCCAACACTGGCTGGTTGGAATAGAAATCCGGTTATCTATGTGAGCAAATGACCATCAACGATTTACTCTCAAACACTAGAAAATGGACAAAAATGGTCCCCTAAACAAATTGGTTAAATTTTGGGTTTAACCAATTTGTGTAATGACCATTTTTGACCACTTTTCTAGTGTTTGGGAGCAAATGGTTAATTGAGATTTGCTCCTATACATTACCAGATTTTCATTCCATCCATCCAGACTGGATAGATAGCCTGACAGATAATTGTGTAGTGTACGCCCAGGATAACTGTCAGTTGTGCTTTCTTTTATGACGGCACATAAATGGGTGGGCAGATCCAGAGCAAGCACTGCCCACTCATGCATAGTTGTCAACTGATGTGAAGTTCCAGGGGGCAATCTCAGTTATAAAGAAAAGTATCTGGAAATTGTCCCTAGTTTAAAAAATAAAAAAAAATTGATCAACTCCATTTATTTAGTATGATATCCCAGGTGATAGGATGCCGGCAGTCAGAACAACATACTTTATTAAATAACACATCTCAAACTACCATACCCAGGATTCAAACCTATAACCTGTTGAATTCTAATCAAACACCCTACCAATTGAACTATTTGATCCTGCATAAAAATTGTGAACATTATATGAAGCTATTGGTACTTTGAAAAAAAAAAGTATCAGCATTACAACGCAGCAGATCCATGCAGTTTGCAGCCACACACTACATGTATCTGCTCAGCCACAATGCTGACTATTTCTTCACAAAGTACAAGGTGAGCTCCAAACAGAATTCTCTAGCTTAGAATTATGCCAAACCTAGAAGTCGGGCCCCCCACCCTGGGATCCCCAGAGGGTGGCCTGCACCGTCATGCGGCAGGCTTGTCCGTTTTGGAAGCAGGCTGATGGGCAGCCCAGGCTTGCTTCAGTCTGGGCTTGGCAGGTCTGGAAGCATGAGCTTGCTTTGGGTATGCCTGACCTTGAGGATGAAAGGGCCAAGGGAAAGTACTTTTAGCCTTCTGCGTGGTAGGAGTCATACTAGGTAGGCAAGCTGTTTTAGCAGTAGCCAGATCAGCTACAATCTTATTGAGGTCTTCTCCAAAGAGAGTGTCTCCCTTGAAAGGAAGCACCTCCAGGGTTTTCTTGGAATCCATATCCACCGACCAGGATCTCAACCAGCTGTATAAAGTATTACCTTGGAACTGGCTCTCCACTCCCCATTATCTGGTTATCATGGCTTCCTCCGCCAGTGTCCAGACTCGCTTGCTGAAGCTCGGCCACTTCTTCCTAGCAGCAGGCTCCTGGATCACTGGGCAGCAGAGGTGCTTGGGAGCCGGAAGGGGGTGGAGCAATCAGGCAGGCAGTTGCAGTGCTGCCCAGCTATCTGTGGTGTGAGAAGAAGCAGGGGCATCCCACCGCTGGCAGTGCTGCAGCTAGCGGTGGTGGCAGCGGCGAGGCTGCTGGGCTGGGTCTTGAAAAAGGTGGAAAGAAGGGTGTTACGGCATGGAATGTACAAACTGCGAGACCCTGCTGGTAGCGCCTTTGTCTATTTAGTAGGAAGGGCACGTAACAGCCGGAGGGCAATGGAGGAAGCCCCTTTAGGGCTGGAGCCCGGCGGCAACTGACTCCGTTGTCTCTGGCAGTTCCGCCCCAGGACTAGAGGAATGGTCAAGAACATGGCAACATTTAATGCCAAAAAATGCAAAATCATACACGTCTCAAAAATACAAAGGCTAACTATAATATTAAGGGCATTATAATGGCAAGAGGAAAGCTATCTAAGTATTACTATTTCAGGTGAGCAATGTAACAAAGCAATAGGAAAGGCAAGTCAGATGCTTGTTTGCATAGGTTAAAGAACCAGTAGCAGAAAAAAGTAATACAGGTTGAGTATCCCATATCCAAATATTCCGAAATACGGAATATTCCGAAATACGGACTTTTTTGAGTGAGACTGAGATAGTGAAACCTTATTGTATTAAATGAACTTCAGACTGTGTGTATAAGGTGTATATGACACATAAATGAATTCTGTGAATGTACACACACTTTGTTTAATGCACAAAGTTATAAAAAATATTGGCTAAAATGACCTTCAGGCTGTGTGTATATGGTATATATGAAACATAAATGCATTCTGTGCTTAGATTTAGGTCCCATCACCATAATATCTCGTTATGGTATGCAATTATTTCAAAATACAGAAAAATCCGATATCCAAAATTCCTCTGGTCCCAAGCATTTTGGATAAGGGATACTCAACCTGTAATGCCACTGTATAGGTCCTTGGTACAGCCACATTTAGAATCCTGTGTTCAGTTCCAGAAGCCATATCTCAAGCGCCTTGAGTCCTGTTGGAGAAAGAGCACTATATAAATAAATAGTATCAAAATTTGTTTCACGGCACCCCTAGGCCAAAGTTTTTTTTATTGAGAAATTCAGAAAAAAATATAAAATTAAGTAAATTGTGTTTATAGCATGTCATCCTCAGGTTCAGTTATGTTGTGAGGGAATGGTTTTGCCAATTTAATAAAGTATAAATAATTTTAATTGGTCCTGGACCACCAAACTATGCTACCAGTGCAAGAACCCCAGTTTGGAAACTACTGCCATAAAATAAACCTTTTTTGTTTTTTTTTTAAACTACATGTAATACACCTTAGATCTCAGTTCCTAAAAGGTTTTAAACCCTTGCATACAGTAAACTACACATATTTAAAAATCCTACACCGGGCACAAGTGCTCACGGGCCAATTTCATGGCAGTCTCGGATAGGAGGGCATTGTGGATTCACCAAGGGAATGCTGATGCTGACTCCAAGAAGAAAGGGAGTCTCTTCCCTATGAAGGTAAAGCCTTGTTTGGCAACGGCCTAGTTAATTTGATCTCGGCAGCTCCCGCAGGTAAGTCAGCCTTCTTGCCCTATGTTCCCTCTCAACGGATGAAGATGCATCATTATCTGACGCAGTCATTTCGGCCCAATAGATATACAAGAAGTTAAGATTCCCCTTTCTTTGCAGGTAGAGGAAGGAAAAGAGGGAAGAGGTCTGTAGCCTCTTCAAGATCGCAGGAGCAGAGATCGTCCTCTGCTTCTGCCAAATCCACTGCATGACGCTGGGGCTCTCTTGCAGGAGCCCACACCAGTGGGGGGCACCAGGGGCGGAACTACTGGCAGGGCAGGCAGTGCATTGCACTGGGGCCCCGCCGCACTCAAGGGCCCACAGCCGCCGGCATTACAATGAGTCACAATGACTCATTGTATCATGCCGCAGCCGCACACCAGCGCTCCCGTCGGGTCTGCGTCCTGCGACTCCCGCCGCCCGCCCGTCGTAACGAACAGATCAGGCCAGGGCACTATGGGCAGCAGCCGCAGCACCAGACACGCTGCCGCCTCTGTAACACACGAAGAGGGAGGAGGGTCGCTTGGAGATGAGAGGAGCAGCGGCACGGGGGGGAGGAGGAGGAGGAGGGAGGTGAAGGAAGGAGCCGCAGCAGCGCTTTGTTACTGGTGGAGGCGCTGCTGTTGCTGCCCCTCTGCTTCACTATAGGCTGTCTTCCGAGAACAGCCTATAGTGAAGCAGAGGGGCAGCAGCAGCAGCGCCTCCACCAATAACACAGCGCTGCTGCGGCTCCCTCCTCCACCTCCCTCCTCCTCCTTCTCTACTGCCCGGGAATCGTCAAGCTGCACGAGGAGCCTGAGCCAGCGGAGAGGGTAAGTATAATTCTTCTTTCTTTCTTTCTTTCTTTCTTTCTTTCTTTCTTTCTTTCTTTCTTTCTTTCTTTCTTTCTTTCTTTCTTTCTTTCTTTCGTTCTTTCATCTCTTTCTTTCTTTGTTGGGACTGCCTGCCGCTATGTGTAAAAAGGGGGAATCTGCCTGCCGCTATGTGTAAAAAGGGGGAATCTGCCTGCCGCTATGTGTAAAAAGGGGGAATCTGCCTGCCGCTATGTGTAAAAGGGGGGAATCTGCCTGCAGCTATGTGTTAAAAGGGGGACTGCCTGCCGCAATGTGTAAAAAGGGGGAATCTGCCTGCCGCTATGTGTAAAAAGGGGGAATCTGCCTGCAGCTATGTGTAAAAAGGGGGACTGCCTGCCGCAATGTGTAAAAAGGGGGAATCTGCCTGCCGCAATGTGTAAAAAGGGGGAAGCTGCTTGCCGCAATGTGTAAAAAGGGGGAATCTGCTTGCCGCAATGTGTAACAAGGGGGAATCTGCCTGCCGTAATGTGTAACAAGGGGGATGCTGTCTGCCGTAATGTGTAACAAGGGCACGCTGTCTGCCATAATGTGTAACAAGGGCAAGCTGTCTGCTGTAATGTGTAACAAGGGCAAGCTGTCTGCTGTAATGTGTAAAAAGTGTACGATGTCTGCCATTATGTGTAACAAGGGCAGGCTGACTGCTGTTATGTGAAAAAAGTGTACGCTGTCTGCCGCTATGTTTAACAAGGGCAGGCTGTCTGCCGTTATGTGTAAAAAGTGTACGCTGTCTGCCGCTATGTTTAACAAGGGCAGGCTGTCTGCCGTTATGTGAAAAAAATGTACGCTGTCTGCCGCTATGTGTAACAAGGGCACGCTGTCTGCTGTTGTGTAAAAAAGGGGGATGCTGTCTGCCGTAATGTGTAAAAAGGGGACGTTGTCTGCTGTAATGTGTAAAAAGAGGACGCTGTCTGCTGTAATGTGTAAAAAGAGGAATCTGTCCGCCGTAAGGTGTAAAAGGGTCTCTACCTGGTGTAGTGGTGCTACTGTGCGGCGTAATTTGAATAATGGAGACTACTGTGCACCGTTTATGAATTGGTATTATTTTGTGGCCACACCCCTTAACCACGAAGCCACGCCACTATGTATTTTTGCGCGCGCCTACGGCGCGCACTGCCCCTGTTTTGCATGCAGGGGTGGAGCTCCAATGCCGTTTCTTGCACACACTGCTAAAATGTCTAGTTACGGCACTGTTGCTAGGTATCCACTTCCCTGAGCAGGCGCCCCTCACCAGATCCTCTCCAGGGGTGAGGGGGTGGACTTGGATGGGATGGGATGGGGGGGGGGCCCAAGCCATTTTGTCGCACATGGGCCCACTGCTCGCTAGTTCCGCCACTGGGGGGCACGTCTAAAACTCTTCAGTCAGTTCTGGATTAATTCGGACCTGGACTCGTGGGTTTTACAAATAGTGTCCCAAGGGTACAAACTGGGGTTTCAAGAAGTTCCCCCTCACCGATTGTTCAAATCCGCCTTAGTCAGCAGGGAGAAGGTTTTTATTCAAGCCTCTTCGTGGTCCCGAAGCCGGACGGCTCAGTCAGACCAATCTGAAATCTGAAATCCCTTAATTTCTACCTAAAGAAATTCAATTTCAAGATGGAATCTCTCAGGGTAGTGATCTCCAGTCCGGGGGATAAAGGAGATTTCATGGTTTTGGTAGACATAAAGGATGCCTACTTACATGGTCCCATTTAGCCACTGCATCAAGCTACCTGAGGTTTGCAATTCAGGATTGTCATTACCAATTTCAGACGTTGCCGTTTGGTCTGTCCACGGCTCCGAGGATTTTCACCAGGGTGATGGCGGAAATGATGGTTCTCCTTCGCAAGCAAGGAGTCACAATTATCCCGTACTTGGATGATCTCCTGATAAAGGCGAGATCCAGGGACCAGTTGGTGCAAAACATCTACTCTCCCTGACAGTTCTTCAACAACATGGTTGGCTCCTAAACTTGCCAAAATCGCAGTTGGTCCTAATGACGCGGTTGTTGTTTTTGGGAGTGATACTGGACACAGAAGAGGTTTTCTTCTAGTCGAATGGCTCTGGAGATCCAGAGTCTGGTCAAACAAATTCTGAAACCAGCAAGAGTGTTAATCCATCAATGCATTCGGTTGCTGGGGAAGATGGTTGCGGCCTACGAGGCCATTCAGTTTGGCAGGCTCCATGCCAGAGTGTTCCAGTGGGACCTGTTGGACAAGTGGTCCGGATCCCACCTACACATGCACCGGAGGATAATCCTGTCTTCCAAGACCAGAATCTCACTCCATTGGTGGCTGCACAGTTCTCACCACCTAGAGGGGCGATGGTTTGGGATCCAGGACGGGATCCTAGGGACCACGGATGCAACCCTCCGAGGCTGGGGAGCAGTCACACAGGGGGAAAACATCCAAGGAAGATGGTCAAGTCAGGAAAGTTGTCTCCACATAAATGTTCTGGAGTTAAGGGCCATTTAATAACTGCAGACACAGTACGCACTGGGACGGGTGCCCAGCATCCTCTACGGACTAAGAGAAAAGGATTTACCAGTAGGTATTAAAATCCTATTTTCTCTAACGTCCTAGAGGATGCTGGGGACTCCGTAAGGACCATGGGGATAGACGGGCTCCGCAGGAGACATGGGCACTTTAAGAAAGACTTTAGTTCTGGGTGTGCACTGGCTCCTCCCTCTATGCCCCTCCTACAGACCTCAGTTTGATACTGTGCCCAGTGGAGACTGGGTGCTTTTCAGGAGCTCTCCTGAGCTTTCTGACAGAAAGTATTTTATTAGGTTTTTAATTTTCAGGGAGCACTGCTGGCAACAGACTTCGAGGGACTGAGGGGAGAGAAGCAGCCCTACTCTCTGAGTTACAAGGTCCTGCTTCTTAGGCTACTGGACACCATTAGCTCCAGAGGGATTGGTACGCAGGATCTCACCCTCGCCGTCCGTCCCAGAGCCGCGCCGCCGTCCCCCTCGCAGAGCCGGAAGATAGAAGCCGGGTGAGTATGAGAAGAAAAGAAGACTTCAGAGGCGGCAGAAGACTTCATGATCTTCACTGAGGTAACGCACAGCACTGCAGCTGTGCGCCTTTGCTCCCATACACCTCACATACTCCGGTCACTGTAAGGGTGCAGGGCGCAGGGGGGGCGCCCTGGGCAGCAATATAAACCTCTTTCGCAAAAATATAACATATATACAGCTGGGCACTGTATATATGTATGAGCCCCCACCAATTTTACAGTTTAAGCGGGACAGAAGCCCGCCTCCGAGGGGGCGGGGCTTCTCCCTCAGCACTCACCAGCGCCATTTTTTCTCCACAGCACCGCTGAGAGGAAGCTCCCCGGACTCTACCCTGCTTATACCACGTCAGACAAGAGGGTTGAAAAGAGGGGGGCACATAATTCGCAAATTACATACAGCAGCACTACTGGGCAAACATTAAGTTACTGTTTTATTCCTGGGTTATATAGCGCTGGGGTGTGTGCTGGCATACTCTCTCTCTGTCTCTTCAAAGGGCCTTGTGGGGAAACTGTCTTCAGAAAAAGCATTCCCTGTGTGTGTGGTGTGTCGGTACACGTGTGTCGACATGTCTGAGGAAGAAGGCTATATTAGAGAGGAGCGGGAGCAAATGAATGTGGTGTCTCCACCGACAGCTGATTGGATGGATATGTGGAATGTTTTAAATGCTAGTGTAAACTCATTGCACAAAAGATTAGACAAGGCAGAAGCTTTGGGACAGTCAGGGTCTCAACCCATGCCTGATCCTATGTTGCAGGGACTGTCAGGGTCTCATAAGCGCCCACTATCCCAGTTTGTTGACACAGATACCGACACGGATTCTGACTCCAGTGTCGATTACGATGATGCAAAGTTACAGCCAAAATTGGCAAAATCCATTCGATATATGATTATGGCAATAAAAGATGTTTTGCACATCACAGAGGAACCCCCTGTCCCTGACAAGAGGGTACATATGTACAAGGGAAAGAAGCCTGAGGTAACCTTTGAGGGGGTCACACGAGCTGAACGAGTTATGTGAAAAAGCTTGGGAATCTCCAGATAAAAGACTGCAGATTTCCAAAAGGATTCTTATGGCGTATCCTATTCCATCAACGGATAGGTTACGATGGAAATCCTCCCGTAGGATGGACAAAGCATTAACACGCACAGCTACAGTTGGAAAATCAAATTTTTTACCTTATGTTCCCTCACATCAAATGCAGTCCTTTCAGTCACAAAGAAACAAGAAAGTGCGAGGTGCGTCCTTTCTTGCCAGAGGTAGGGGCAGAGGAATAAAGCTGCACAACACAGCTAGTTCCCAGGAACAGAAGTCCTCCCCGGCCTCTACAAAATCTACCTCATGACGCTGGGGCTCCACTGGCAGAGTCCGGCCCATGTGATGTCATGCAGCTGCTCTGACCACGCCTCCTGTTTCTCCGTTGCCGACCCCATTTTGAAACCGTGCCCCCGCACCGCTCCATCTCCGACTTGGAAATGGAGTGTTGTTGACCCCCCTCCCCCCCCCCCCTTCACCGATTCACAGGCAGAGGTGATCGCATTATCTGCGGGGTGCCGCAGAAAATGCAGGCGTATGCTCTTAGCAGTTTTTGCAGTTGGATTGCGATCCAACCTGAATCAGGCCCCATTACCTATCACAATGCACTGCGGGTAGTACAAAATGGGGTTAATATAGGAGAAAAAACCCCAGAGCTGTGCTCCTTAACTGTCCCTGGTGGCTAGTGGAGCGGCTGCCCAGTAATCAGTGTCCACGCCAGTGCGCACACGACCTGCCCCCATCAGCGGCCTCGTGATTCCGGAGGGCGGTGTGTGTGTGACTGACCTTAGGAAGAAACCGGAGCCTCCGCTGCAGTGACCCAGCAACCGAGGCACGGGAGTATACTGCGCCACTGGGAGTGATGGAGCTGCAGTAAAGAGGTCTATTAGACCTAGCCTGCTGCAGCCCTTGTAGATTCTTATAAAAAAAGTTCTTTTTTTCTTGCCAAAATTAATAGCTAAGAATAGGCTGCCTGAGGCAGCCCCCTGTTAAGTGGCCTGCTACTGAAGGCACCAACTACAAACTGAGCTCCCTGTTCATGGAAGCGAGGTTATAGAGGAGGGGGCGCTGAGCATCTTGGGAACAGTCAAAAGCTTTGAGCCTGTTGGTGCCTCAGATCAAGATCCTACTCTGGTGTACATATACAATGTGAATCCTTGTGGAGTCCAGTGTACCCCACAGAAGAAATGAATGCGTCACACCCATTGGCAGCAACATTGGAATAGCTGCTGATGGGCACAATTGAGAAAGGAAGGGGGGAAAACATTTGAATCCAGCACATATATGTAATTTGAATATGTAATTTGTACCTTCCTACTTTAAAATGTAATGGATGAACCTCACCCTGTGAGAACTATCTTCATGATCAAGAGATCTCATATGCAAGATAAGTATGTGTTGGGATAGGGCTGTGGAGGGCGGCTGCTCGGGCACACCCCTGTCAAGTTAAGGAGATTCAACTGAGGAAGCACAAGGGAACTCTCATCTGGGAACAACAACTGCAGGGAGAACACATTTTCAGACGAATGTGGGAGGGCAGAAGGCTGCCTAATACTGAAGCACCCCCAAACAACAAACCAAATGCAACAACTACTGCAAGCATTCCTGGGGGAAGGCCTGCAGCAGATGGATTTGCAGATGTCATCCAAGCAGTGGGCATAGTTGGCTGCAACCCTCGTCTGCATATGAAAAGAGAAAAGGGTCACGCAGGGCATGGCGGCCTTTGTGGGGTTGCGCTTGGATGACCCCTAAATCGCTTTATACACCCCCACCCCCCATCAGTGTGGGCTCATGTTGGCCATGCCCCAGCCCCTGAAGCATTCAAGCTGATTTCTTGCAGCAGCTGGACCCAGAAACAGCTCCAGAGTTGCTCTACAAGACAAGTAAAAGGGTGTGAGCCCTGCAGCACCACCTGTAGTTTGCATACACACATATATAGGACAGCATCTCTTATATGCCCCAGGGTCAATAAAATAGTATCCTTATCTAGGGTATCCATCCCCTCAGATAAGGTATCCGTCCATGCCGCTACAGCACTACACACCCAGGCCGACGCAATTGCCGGTCTGAGTAAGGTACCTGAATGTGTATAAATGGACTTCAGGGAAATCTCCTGTTTGCGGTCAGCAGACTCTTTGAGGGTAGCCGTATACTGGGACGGGAGGGCTACCTTCTTGGATAAGCGTGTTAATGCTTTGTCCACCCTAGGGGAGGATTCCCATCGTAACCTATCCATTGATGGGAAAGGATACGCCATAAGAATCCTTTTGGAAATCTGCAGTCTTTTATCTGGAGATTCCCAAGCTTTTTCACATATCTCGTTCAGCTCGTGTGACCCCCTCAAAGGTTACCTCAGGCTTTTTCACCTTGTACATATGTACCCTCTTGTCAGGGACAGGGGGTTCCTCTCTGATGTGCAAAACATCTTTTATTGCCATAATCATATATCGAATGGATTTTGCCAATTTTGGCTGTAACTTTGCATCATCGTAATCGACACTGGAGTCAGAATCCGTGTCTGTATCTGTGTCAACAATCTGGGATAGTGGGCGCTTATGAGACCCTGACAGTCCCTGCAACATAGGATCAGGCATGGGTTGAGACCCTGACTGTCCCAAAGCTTCAGCCTTGTCTAATCTTTTGTGCAATGAGTTTACACTAGCATTTAAAACATTCCACATATCCATCCAATCAGCTGTCGGCGGAGACACCACATTCTTTTGCTCCTGCTCCTCTCTAATATAGCCTTCTTCCTCAGACATGTCGACACACGTGTACCGACACACCACACACACAGGGAATGCTTTTTCTGAAGACAGTTTCCCCACAAGGCCCTTTGGAGAGACAGAGAGAGAGTATGCCAGCACACACCCCAGCGCTATATAACCCAGGAATACACAGTAACTTAATGTTTGCCCAGTAGTACTGCTGTATGTAATTTGCGCCAAATTATGTGCCCCCCCCCCCTCTTTTCAACTCTCTTGTCTACCGTGGTATAAGCAGGGGAGAGTCCGGGGAGCTTCCTCTCAGCGGTGCTGTGAAGAAAAAATGGCGCTGGTGAGTGATGAGGGAGAAGCCCCGCACCCTCGGCGGCAGGCTTCTGTCCCGCTTAAACTGTAAAATTGGCGGGGGCTCATACATATATACAGTGCCCCGCTGTATATGTGTTATATTTTTGCCAAAAAGAGGTTTATATTGCTGCCCAGGGTGCCCCCCCCCCCCTGCGCCCTGCACCCTTACAGTGACCGGAGTGTGTGAGGTGTATGGGAGCAATGGCGCACAGCTGCAGTGCTGTGCGTTACTTCAGTGAAGATCATGAAGTCTTCTGCCGCCTCTGAAGTCTTCTTTTCTTCTCATACTCACCCGGCTTCTATCTTCCGGCTCTGCAAGGGGGACGGAGGCGCGGCTCTGGGACGGACGGCGAGGGTGAGATCCTGCTTACCAATCCCTCTGGAGCTAATGGTGTCCAGTAGCCTAAGAAGCTGGACATTGCAACTCAGAGAGTAGGGCTGCTTCTCTCCCCTCAGTCCCTCGATGAGGGAGTCTGTTGCCAGCAGTGCTCCCTGAAAATTAAAAACCTAATAAAATACTTTCTGTCAGAAAGCTCAGGAGAGCTCTTGAAAAGCACCCAGTCTCCACTGGGCACAGTATCAAACTGAGGTCTGGAGGAGGGGCATAGAGGGAGGAGCCAGTGCACACCCAGAACTAAAGTCTTTCTTAAAGTACCCATGTCTCCTGCGGAGCCTATCTATCCCCATGGTCCTTACGGAGTCCCCAGCATCCTCTAGGACGTTAGAGAAAATAGGATTTTAATACCTACCGGTAAATCCTTTTCTCTTAGTCCGTAGAGGATGCTGGGCACCCGTCCCAGTGCGTACTGTGTCTGCAGTTATTAAATGGCCCTTAACTCCAGAACATTTATGTGGAGAAAACTTTCCTGACTTGACCATCTTCCTTGGATGTTTTCCCCCTGTGTGACTGCTCCCCAGCCTCGGAGGGTTGCATCCATGGTCCCTAGGATCCAGTCCTGGATCCCGAACCATCGCCCCTCTAGGAGGTGAGAACTGTGCAGCCACCAATGGAGTAAGATTCTGGTCTTGGAAGACAGGATTATCCTCCGGTGCATGTGTAGGTGGGATCCGGACCACTTGTCCAACAGGTCCCACTGGAACACTCTGGCATGGAACCTGCCAAACTGAATGGCCTCGTAGGCCGCAACCATCTTCCCCAGCAACAGAATGCATTGATGGATTAACACTCTTGCTGGTTTCAGAATTTGTTTGACCAGACTCTGGAACTCCATAGCCTTTCCACTGGAAGAAAGCCTCTTCTGTGTCCAGTATGACTCCCAGAAACAACAACCGCATCTTTGGGACCAACTGCGATTTTGGCAAGTTTAGGAGCCAACCATGTTGTTGAAGAACTGTCAGGGAGAGTAGATGTTTTGCACCAACTGGTCCCTGGATCTCGCCTTTATCAGGAGATCATCCAAGTACGGCATAATTGTGACTCCTTGCTTGCGAAGGAGAACCATCATTTCCACCATCACCCTGGTGAAAATCCTCGGAGCCGTGGACAGACCAAACGGCAACGTCTGAAATTGGTAATGACAATCCTGAATTGCAAACCTCAGGTAGCTTGATGCAGTGGCTAAACGGGAACATGTAATTAGGCATCCTTATGTCTACCAAAACCATGAAATCTCCTTCCTCCGGACTGGAGATCCCTACCCTGAGAGATTCCATCTTGAAATTGAATTTCTTTAGGTAGAAATTGAGGGATTTCAGATTTAAGATTGGTCTGACTGAGCCGTCCGGCTTCGGGAGCACGAAGAGGCTTGAATAAAAACCTTCTCCCTGCTGACTAAGGCCGATTTGAACAATCGGTGAGGGGGAACGTCTTGAAACCCCAGTTTGTACCCTTGTGACACTATTTGTAAAACCCACGAGTCCAGGTCCAAATTAATCCAGAACTGACTGAAGTGTTTTAGACGTGCCCCCACTGGTGTGGGCTCCTGCAAGAGAGCCCCAGCGTCATGCAGTGGATTTGGCAGAAGCAGAGGACGATCTCTGCTCCTGCGATCTTGAAGAGGCTACAGACCTCTTCCCTCTTCTCCTTCCTCTACCTGCAAAGAAAGGGGAATCTTAACTTCTTGCATATCTATTGGGACAAAATGACTGCGTTAGACAATGATGCGTCTTCATCCGTTGAGAGGGAACATAGGGCAAGAAGGTTGACTTACCTGCGGGAGCTGCCGAGATCAAATTAACTAGGCCGTTGCCAAACAAGGCTTCACCTTCATAGGGAAGAGACTCCCTTTCTTCTTGGAGTCAGCATCAGCATTCCCTTGGTGAATCCACAATGCCCTCCTATCCGAGACTGCCATGAAATTGGCCCGTGAACTCAAGAGTCCTATATCCCTTGCTGTCGTAAGTATGCTGCAGTGTCCTTGATATGATCCAACGTAAGGAGTATCCCATCTCTCCAAGATATCTATATCGGAAGACAAGGTATTCGACCAATTCTTGAATACTACTACTCACCCATGCGCATGTAATGGCAGGTCTAAGTAATGTACCCGTGGTTACATAACTAGAAATAATGTAGCTTCCTGCATACGATCCGCTGGATTTGTGACAGGGCCCCGTGCAGAACAGGGGGTGACTCCCACTTTATTCTGTCCGCAGTAGGAAATGAATAAACAATCGGAAACCTTTTGGGGATTTGAAACCATCTTGTCGAGCTGGCCCAGACTTTCTCAAACAGAGATGGAGGAACGTTACATCAGCTTTCATTATATATCTATATATACATACATATAGACCCCTTTGTCAGGAACAGCAGGGTCCTCAGTGATGTTAATATGTCCTTAATATCCACAATCATGTACTGAATGCTCCTTGCCAATATTGGATCTAATCAGGAAATATTATGGTCGACATAGGAATCAGTATCCGAGTCAGTATCAGTGTGTAGTAACATTTTTGCGGGCCTGAGGGAAAAGAAGCATAGCCATGAACATCACATCTATTCTCTACGTCTGTGTCTGGGACACAGATTTATCCAACCTCACTCTGATATTATTGAAACTTTCACCCAGTCAGTTATTGGTGGTGCCAACAGGGCCACCATCATACGTCTGCATTCCTAATATAGTTTCCTCTTGGGAAAAACATTCAGCCACCGACATGTTGACACACATGTACCAAGTACCCACAGACACATCGGCTTATGGGGGATAGACCTACAGTAAATCTGTCAGAGGGACAGAGAGGATTTTTTAGCTCACAACCCAGTGCCAAAAGTACACAGTCTGGGAAATAATAAACTCTATAGTGATAGACTTGTAACGCTCTATAGATGTGCTGGTGAGGTGAGGAAAAAGCCCCGCCGCTGTAATGGCACGCTACTGTCCCGCTCAGAAACAAATAATTAATTACGCTGGCGGGGTAAGGACAGTGCCCAGGCACTAATGTCCACTTTTGCCAGCCTTTTGTGAGGAATTTATGCTGCCCAGGGTGCCCCCCCCCCCCACCCACCCACATGCCCTGCACCCTGCAGTGCCTGTGTTTGTGTGGAAGCATGGCGCACAGCATTCCGCTCGCTGCGTGGTACCTCAGAATGCCGTCACTGGAGAAGAAGTCTTCTGTTCTTCTGCTACTCGCCTGTCTTCTGACTTCTGGCTCTGTAAGGGGGTGATTAGAGATGAGCGCCTGAAATTTTTCGGGTTTTGTGTTTTGGTTTTGGGTTCGGTTCCGCGGCCGTGTTTTGGGTTCGAACGCGTTTTGGCAAAACCTCACCGAATTTTTTTTGTCGGATTCGGGTGTGTTTTGGATTCGGGTGTTTTTTTCAAAAAACACTAAAAAACAGCTTAAATCATAGAATTTGGGGGTCATTTTGATCCCAAAGTATTATTAACCTCAAAAACCATAATTTACACTCATTTTCAGTCTTTTCTGAATACCTCACACCTCACAATATTATTTTTAGTCCTAAAATTTGCACCGAGGTCGCTGTGTGAGTAAGATAAGCGACCCTAGTGGCCGACACAAACACCGGGCCCATCTAGGAGTGGCACTGCAGTGTCACGCAGGATGTCCCTTCCAAAAAACCCTCCCCAAACAGCACATGACGCAAAGAAAAAAAGAGGCGCAATGAGGTAGCTGTGTGAGTAAGATTAGCGACCCTAGTGGCCGACACAAACACCGGGCCCATCTAGGAGTGGCACTGCAGTGTCACGCAGGATGTCCCTTCCAAAAAACCCTCCCCAGACAGCACATGACGCAAAGAAAAAAAGAGGCGCAATGAGGTAGCTGTGTGAGTAAGATTAGCGACCCTAGTGGCCGACACAAACACCGGGCCCATCTAGGAGTGGCACTGCAGTGTCACGCAGGATGTCCCTTCCAAAAAACCCTCCCCAAACAGCACATGACGCAAAGAAAAAAAGAGGCGCAATGAGGTAGCTGTGTGAGTAAGATTAGCGACCCTAGTGGCCGACACAAACACCGGGCCCATCTAGGAGTGGCACTGCAGTGTCACGCAGGATGTCCCTTCCAAAAAACCCTCCCCAAACAGCACATGACGCAAAGAAAAAAAGAGGCGCAATGAGGTAGCTGACTGTGTGAGTAAGATTAGCGACCCTAGTGGCCGACACAAACACCGGGCCCATCTAGGAGTGGCACTGCAGTGTCACGCAGGATGTCCCTTCCAAAAAACCCTCCCCAATCAGCACATGATGCAAAGAAAAAGAAAAGAAAAAAGAGGTGCAAGATGGAATTGTCCTTGGGCCCTCCCACCCACCCTTATGTTGTATAAACAAAACAGGACATGCACACTTTAACCAACCCATCATTTCAGTGACAGGGTCTGCCACACGACTGTGACTGATATGACGGGTTGGTTTGGACCCCCCCCAAAAAAGAAGCAATTAATCTCTCCTTGCACAAACTGGCTCTACAGAGGCAAGATGTCCACCTCATCTTCACCCTCCGATATATCACCGTGTACATCCCCCTCCTCACAGATTATCAATTCGTCCCCACTGGAATCCACCATCTCAGCTCCCTGTGTACTTTGTGGAGGCAATTGCTGCTGGTCAATGTCTCCGAGGAGGAATTGATTATAATTCATTTTAATGAACATCATCTTCTCCACATTTTCTGGATGTAACCTCGTACGCCGATTGCTGACAAGGTGAGCGGCGGCACTAAACACTCTTTCGGAGTACACACTTGTGGGAGGGCAACTTAGGTAGAATAAAGCCAGTTTGTGCAAGGGCCTCCAAATTGCCTCTTTTTCCTGCCAGTATAAGTACGGACTGTGTGACGTGCCTACTTGGATGCGGTCACTCATATAATCCTCCACCATTCTATCAATGTTGAGAGAATCATATGCAGTGACAGTAGACGACATGTCCGTAATCGTTGTCAGGTCCTTCAGTCCGGACCAGATGTCAGCATCAGCAGTCGCTCCAGACTGCCCTGCATCACCGCCAGCGGGTGGGCTCGGAATTCTGAGCCTTTTCCTTGCACCCCGAGTTGCGGGAGAATGTGAAGGAGGAGATGTTGACAGGTCGCGTTCCGCTTGACTTGACAATTTTGTCACCAGCAGGTCTTTCAACCCCAGCAGACCTGTGTCTGCCGGAAAGAGAGATCCAAGGTAGGCTTTAAATCTAGGATCGAGCACGGTGGCCAAAATGTAGTGCTCTGATTTCAACAGATTGACCACCCGTGAATCCTTGTTAAGCGAATTAAGGGCTGCATCCACAAGTCCCACATGCCTAGCGGAATCGCTCCCTTTTAGCTCCTTCTTCAATGCCTCCAGCTTCTTCTGCAAAAGCCTGATGAGGGGAATGACCTGACTCAGGCTGGCAGTGTCTGAACTGACTTCACGTGTGGCAAGTTCAAAGGGCATCAGAACCTTGCACAACGTTGAAATCATTCTCCACTGCACTTGAGACAGGTGCATTCCACCTCCTATATCGTGCTCAATTGTATAGGCTTGAATGGCCTTTTGCTGCTCCTCCAACCTCTGAAGCATATAGAGGGTTGAATTCCACCTCGTTACCACTTCTTGCTTCAGATGATGGCAGGGCAGGTTCAGTAGTTTTTGGTGGTGCTCCAGTCTTCTGTACGTGGTGCCTGTACGCCGAAAGTGTCCCGCAATTTTTCTGGCCACCGACAGCATCTCTTGCACGCCCCTGTCGTTTTTTAAAAAATTCTGCACCACCAAATTCAAGGTATGTGCAAAACATGGGACGTGCTGGAATTTGCCCATATTTAATGCACACACAATATTGCTGGCGTTGTCCGATGCCACAAATCCACAGGAGAGTCCAATTGGGGTAAGCCATTCCGCGATGATCTTCCTCAGTTGCCGTAAGAGGTTTTCAGCTGTGTGCGTATTCTGGAAAGCGGTGATACAAAGCGTAGCCTGCCTAGGAAAGAGTTGGCGTTTGCGAGATGCTGCTACTGGTGCCGCCGCTGCTGTTCTTGCGGCGGGAGTCCAAACATCTACCCAGTGGGCTGTCACAGTCATATAGTCCTGACCCTGCCCTGCTCCACTTGTCCACATGTCCGTGGTTAAGTGGACATTGGGTACAACTGCATTTTTTAGGACACTGGTGAGTCTTTTTCTGACGTCCGTGTACATTCTCGGTATCGCCTGCCTAGAGAAGTGGAACCTAGATGGTATTTGGTAACGGGGGCACACTGCCTCAATAAATTGTCTAGTTCCCTGTGAACTAACGGCGGATACCGGACGCACGTCTAACACCAACATAGTTGTCAAGGCCTCAGTTATCCGCTTTGCAGTAGGATGACTGCTGTGATATTTCATCTTCCTCGCAAAGGACTGTTGAACAGTCAATTGCTTACTGGAAGTAGTACAAGTGGGCTTACGACTTCCCCTCTGGGATGACCATCGACTCCCAGCGGCAACAACAGCAGCGCCAGCAGCAGTAGGCGTTACACGCAAGGATGCATCGGAGGAATCCCAGGCAGGAGAGGACTCGTCAGAATTGCCAGTGACATGGCCTGCAGGACTATTGGCATTCCTGGGGAAGGAGGAAATTGACACTGAGGGAGTTGGTGGGGTGGTTTGCGTGAGCTTGGTTACAAGAGGAAGGGATTTACTGGTCAGTGGACTGCTTCCGCTGTCACCCAAAGTTTTTGAACTTGTCACTGACTTATTATGAATGCGCTGCAGGTGACGTATAAGGGAGGATGTTCCGAGGTGGTTAACGTCCTTACCCCTACTTATTACAGCTTGACAAAGGGAACACACGGCTTGACACCTGTTGTCCGCATTTCTGGTGAAATACCTCCACACCGAAGAGCTGATTTTTTTGGTATTTTCACCTGGCATGTCAACGGCCATATTCCTCCCACGGACAACAGGTGTCTCCCCGGGTGCCTGACTTAAACAAACCACCTCACCATCAGAATCCTCCTGGTCAATTTCCTCCCCAGCGCCAGCAACACCCATATCCTCCTCATCCTGGTGTACTTCAACACTGACATCTTCAATCTGACTATCAGGAACTGGACTGCGGGTGCTCCTTCCAGCACTTGCAGGGGGCGTGCAAATGGTGGAAGGCGCATGCTCTTCACGTCCAGTGTTGGGAAGGTCAGGCATCGCAACCGACACAATTGGACTCTCCTTGTGGATTTGGGATTTCGAAGAATGCACAGTTCTTTGCTGTGCTGCTTTTGCCAGCTTGAGTCTTTTCATTTTTCTAGCGAGAGGCTGAGTGCTTCCATCCTCATGTGAAGCTGAACCACTAGCCATGAACATAGGCCAGGGCCTCAGCCGTTCCTTGCCACTCCGTGTGGTAAATGGCATATTGGCAAGTTTACGCTTCTCCTCCGACAATTTTATTTTAGGTTTTGGAGTCCTTTTTTTTCTGATATTTGGTGTTTTGGATTTGACATGCTCTGTACTATGACATTGGGCATCGGCCTTGGCAGACGACGTTGCTGGCATTTCATCGTCTCGGCCATGACTAGTGGCAGCAGCTTCAGCACGAGGTGGAAGTGGATCTTGATCTTTCCCTAATTTTGGAACCTCAACATTTTTGTTCTCCATATTTTAATAGGCACAACTAAAAGGCACCTCAGGTAAACAATGGAGATGGATACTAGTATACAATTATGGACTGCCTGCCGACTGCAGACACAGAGGTAGCCACAGCCGTGAACTACCGTACTGTACTGTGTCTGCAGCTAATATAGACTGGTTGATAAAGAGAAGATGTCTATGTAACTATGTATGTATAAAGAAGACTGAAAAAAATCCACGGTTAGGTGGTATACAATTATGGACGGACTGCCTGCCGAGTGCAGACACAGAGGTAGCCACAGCCGTGAACTACCGTACTGTACTGTGTCTGCAGCTAATATAGACTGGTTGATAAAGAGATGTCTATGTAACTATGTATGTATAAAGAAGAATGAAAAAAATCCACGGTTAGGTGGTATTACAATTATGGACGGACTGCCTGCCGAGTGCAGAGACACAGAGGTAGCCACAGCCGTGAACTACCGTACTGTGTCTGCTGCGACTGGATGATAAATGATATAAAAAATATATATATATCACTACTGCAGCCGGACAGGTATATATTATATATTATATAATGACGGACCTGCTGGACACTGTCTGTCAGCAGAATGAGTTTTATTTTTATAGAATAAAAAAAAAAAAAACACACAAGTGAAGTCACACGACGAGTGTTTAACTTTTTCAGGCAATCACAATATAAGTATACTACTAACTATACTGGTGGTCAGTGTGGTCAGGTCACTGGTCAGTCACACTGGCAGTGGCACTCCTGCAGCAAAAGTGTGCACTGTTTAATTTTAATATAATATGTACTCCTGGCTCCTGCTATAACCTATAACTGGCACTGCAGTAGTGCTCCCCAGTCTCCCCCACAATTATAAGCTGTGTGAGCTGAGCAGTCAGACAGATATATATAATATTATATATAGATAATAGATGATGCAGCACACTGGCCTGAGCCTGAGCAGTGCACACAGATATGGTATGTGACTGACTGAGTCACTGTGTGTATCGCTTTTTTCAGGCAGAGAACGGATATATTAAATAAACTGCACTGTGTGTCTGGTGGTCACTCACTATATAATATATTATGTACTCCTGGCTCCTGCTATAACCTATAACTGGCACTGCAGTAGTGCTCCCCAGTCTCCCCCACAATTATAAGCTGTGTGAGCTGAGCAGTCAGACAGATATATATAATATTATATATAGATAATAGATGATGCAGCACACTGGCCTGAGCCTGAGCAGTGCACACAGATATGGTATGTGACTGACTGAGTCACTGTGTGTATCGCTTTTTTCAGGCAGAGAACGGATATATTAAATAAACTGCACTGTGTGTCTGGTGGTCACTCACTATATAATATATTATGTACTCCTGGCTCCTGCTATAACCTATAACTGGCACTGCAGTAGTGCTCCCCAGTCTCCCCCACAATTATAAGCTGTGTGAGCTGAGCAGTCAGACAGATATATATAATATTATATATAGATAATAGATGATGCAGCACACTGGCCTGAGCCTGAGCAGTGCACACAGATATGGTATGTGACTGACTGAGTCACTGTGTGTATCGCTTTTTTCAGGCAGAGAACGGATATATTAAATAAACTGCACTGTGTGTCTGGTGGTCACTCACTATATAATATATTATGTACTCCTGGCTCCTGCTATAACCTATAACTGGCACTGCAGTAGTGCTCCCCAGTCTCCCCCACAATTATAAGCTGTGTGAGCTGAGCAGTCAGACAGATATATATAATATTATATATAGATAATAGATGATGCAGCACACTGGCCTGAGCCTGAGCAGTGCACACAGATATGGTATGTGACTGACTGAGTCACTGTGTGTATCGCTTTTTTCAGGCAGAGAACGGATATATTATTTAAACTGCACTGTGTGTCTGGTGGTCACTCACTATATAATATATTATGTACTCCTGGCTCCTGCTATAACCTATAACTGGCACTGCAGTAGTGCTCCCCAGTCTCCCCCACAATTATAAGCTGTGTGAGCTGAGCAGTCAGACAGATATATATAATATTATATATAGATAATAGATGATGCAGCACACTGGCCTGAGCCTGAGCAGTGCACACAGATATGGTATGTGACTGAGTCACTGTGTGCTGTGTATCGCTTTTTTCAGGCAGAGAACGGATTATAAAGTAAACTGCACTGTCCTCACTAGTAAACTCTCTCCACTCAGTCTCTACACTTCTACAGTAACAGTACTCCTCCTAGTCAGCTCCAGTAAATCTCTCTCAGTCTCTTATAATCTAAATGGAGAGGACGCCAGCCACGTCCTCTCCCTATCAATCTCAATGCACGTGTGAAAATGGCGGCGACGCGCGGCTCCTTATATAGAATCCGAGTCTCGCGATAGAATCCGAGCCTCGCGAGAATCCGACAGCGTCATGATGACGTTCGGGCGCGCTCGGGTTAACCGAGCAAGGCGGGAAGATCCGAGTCGCTCGGACCCGTGAAAAAAAACATGAAGTTCTGGCGGGTTCGGATTCAGAGAAACCGAACCCGCTCATCTCTAGGGGTGATGGCAGGCTACGGGATTGGGCATCCAGGCGTACCCAGCGATCAGCACCCTCAGGAGCTAATGGTGTCCTGTCAGCCAGAAGCAGAGCCATTGAACTCACTAGAAGTTGGTCATACTTCTCTCCCCTAAGTTCCACGAAGCAGGGAGACTGTTGCCAGCAGCCTCCCTGAAAATAAGAAAAACTAACATAAGTATTTTCAGAGAAACTCAGTAGAGCTCCCCTGTAGTGCATCCAGTCTCACTGGGCACAATTCTAAAACTGGAGTCTGGAGGAGGGGCATAGAGGGAGGAGACAGTTCACACCCTTTGAAAGTCTTAAAGTGCCCATGTCTCCTGCGGATCCCGTCTATACCCCATGGTTCTTAATGTGATCCCAGCATCCTCTAGGACGTATGAGAAAACAAATAACGCACACACGAGGAGGAGAGAACAAAGGAAGCTATAAGGAGGGGAGGGGAGGGGAGGGGAGGGGAGGGGGGGGGGGGGGAGGTAAGGTAGTAAAGGGATATTGGATAAACTACAACCTTATACATATTCATTAATGTACCAGTAGTTAGAAGTAGAAGAGCTCTAACAGAAACCACAAAGCTTATCTAAAGCCACACCACACTGGATATGCCCAATCTCATTTGATCTTTGAAGCAAAGCAGTATTGGACTTTGTTACTACCAAGCAGTCTCCCATCCATGTATTATCAGATTCTTTAGGTGTTTTTAAACTACCAACACCCTTTTCTTGGTACTGTACATTTAATTTTTACACATATTCTTTTATGTACCAGAAGTTAGAAGTAGAAGAGCTCTAACAGAAACCACGAGCTCATCTACAGCCACAGCACACTGGATTTGCCCAATCTCTCCTGATCATGGAAGCTGAGCAGTGTTGGTCCTGGTTTTAGTACTTGGATGGGAGACCACCAGGAAATACCAGGAGCTGTGTGTATTTTTACAATACCAACACCGTTCTCTTGATGCATTCCATTTTGAAACATTGGGGCAGATCTATTAAGCCTGGTGAACTGATAAAGTGCAAGGTGATAAAGTACCAGCCAGTCAGCTCCTAACTGTCATTTTTCAAACCCAGCCTGTGACATGGCAATTAGGAGCTGATTGGCTGGTACTTTATCACCATGCAAATTATCATTTCACCAGGTTTAATAAATCGTCCGCTTATTCATTTATGTACGAGTAGTTAGAAGTAGAAGAACTCTAACAGAAACCACTAAGCTCATCTACAGCCACACCACACTGTATATGCCCAATATCACCTGATCTTAGGCCTGGTTTGTTCTTGGATGTGAGACCACCTGGGAATACCAGGTGCTGTAGGTAGTTTTATACTACCAACACCGTTCTCTTGATGCATTCTATTTTGAAACTTATTCATTGATGTAGAAGTTAGAAACAGCAAAAATCATCTACAGCCGCATCACACTGGATATGTCCAATCCAGTGGCGTAACTAGAAATTTTTCTCCCCCAAGCCAAAAAATTCTTCGGCGCCCCCCCCCCCCCCCCCCCCCCTTCATGCTCCATAATTGGGAGCAAGAAAGGGATAAATATGCGCGCGCCTAAGGCGCGCGCGTCAAAAAAGGGGCGTGGTTTTGTTGGAGTGGGCGTGGTTTCACATAAAGGGGCGTGGCATTGCAGGAAAAGACTACCTTATACCCCAGTTTTGCAACCTGCACGCCCATACGTTGGCCACCACAGGAAAGAAAAATAATCCTGATTCATGCCCCTTACATTATTTGTCATTTTTCCTCCTTATAGTAATGCCCAGTATACATTATGCCACATACTGCAATGGCCCTTAGACATTATGCCGCACACAATAATGCACGACACAATATGCACACACTGTAATGCCCCCGACACATTATGCCACACACCGTAATGTCTGTGACACATTATGCCACACACCGTAATGCCTGTGACACATTATGACAGGAATCGCAATGCCCGTTATACATTATGCTACACACTGCAATGCCCCTGATACATTATAGCACATACAATGTCTGTGACACATTATGACACACACCGCAATGTCCGTGATACATTATGCCACACACTGCAATGCCCGATACATTATAGCACATACAATGCCTGTGACACATTATGCCACACACTGCAATGACCTTGAGACATTATACCACAATGCCCGTGATATAGTATACCATACACCGTAATGCCTGTGACACATACCGCAATGCCCTGCCCGTTATACCCTATGCCACACATCGCAATGCCCGTTATGTATTATGCCACACTGCAATGACCCTGAGACATTATACCACATACCACAATGCCCGTGATATAGTATACCACACACCGTAATGCCTGACACATTATGACACACACCGCAATGTCCGTGATACATTATGCCACACACTGCAATGACCCTGAGACATTATACCACATATCACAATGCCCGCGATATAGTATACCATACACCGTAATGCCTGCGACACATTATGACACACACCGCAATGTCCGTGATACATTATGCCACACACCGTAATGCCCATTACACATTAAGTCCTACAGTAAGGCTTCTAATTACTTTTCAATTACCTGCTCGTTGTCAGGGGTTTCATGCACTGGGTGTCATGCTCGTTGCCAGGGGTTTCATGCTCTTGGTTCCATGCACGGTGCCAGGGGTTTTCATGCTCAGGGTGTCATGCTCGTTGCCAGGGGTTTCATGCACTGGGTGTCATGCTCGTTGCCAGGTGTTTCATGCACTGGGTGTTATGCTCGTTGCCAGATGTTTCATGCACTGGGTGTCATGCTCGTTGCTAGGAGGTAGTCCTTGTTGCTAGGGCTGTGCTCCCAGTGCCACATATGTCCCCAGTGCCAGATATTCCCCCACGGTGCCAGGTACTTACATGCCCCAGTGCCAAATATAGTCGTCCCCCCCATGTGCCAGGTACACATATGCCCCCAGTGCCAGATATTCCCCCCCAGTGCCATATATGCCCCCAGTGCCAGATATTCCCCCCAGTGCCATATATGCCCCCCGTGCCATATATGCCCCCAGTGCCAGATACCCCCCCCAGTGCCATATATGCCCCCAGTGCCAGATATTCCCCCCCAGTGCCATATATGCCTCAGTGCCAGATATCCCCCCCAGTGCCAGATATGCCCCCAGTGCCAGATATTCCCCCCAGTGCCAGAAATGCCCCAGTGCCAGATATTCCTCCCTCCCCCCCCCGTGCCATATATGCCCCCAGTGCCAGATATTTACCCCCCCCCCCGCCGTCGCTTTTTGGAGGGACACGGAGGGCACAGCTCGTCTCTCCTGTGTCCCTCCTGCTGCATCATCTCCGGCGGCCGCGGGTCTAATAGGGGGAAGTGCCGGTTCATGAGCCAATTAGAGCTCACGGACGGCACTTCCCCCTATTAGACCCGCGGCCGCCGGAGATGATGCAGCAGGAGGGACACAGGGAGGCGCGCTGTGTGCCCTCCGTGTCCCTCCAAAAAGCGGCGGAGGGAAGGAGACTGCAGACTGACATGCGGACGCTCGTCCGCATGTCAGTCTGCTGTAAATCAGTGGCGCCCCCGCAGCCCCTCGCCCCCAAGCCACCGCGAGGACTGCGGGGGCAGTAGTTACGCCACTGGTCCAATCTCATCTGATGATGGAAGCTAAGCAGTGTTGTGCCTGGTTTGTTTTTGGATTTCAAGTCCTGCCTTCTGGTTTGGCCACGGCACCTCGGATATTCATGGCCGTGATGACGACCCTTCACCATCAGAGAATCAGGATCCTGCCAAATCTGGACGACTTGCTGATCCTGGTGAACTCCCAAGAGGTTCTCCACAGTTATCTGGAACTGGCGGTCCAATTCCTAAAAGTCCACGGGTGGCTCATCAACTGAAAAAAGTCCTCGCTGGTCCCTGCTCGGAACATTGTGCACCTAGGGGCACTGCTGGACACACACAGCCAACAATTGTTTCTGTCTCCAGAGAAAGTCCTGAAAATTCAGGACAGTATCGTCCTCTCTCGCCCAAGAGTGTTGATACACACGGCGATGCAAGTACTAGACCTCATGGTGTCGGCTTTCGATATGGTAGAGTACGCTCAATTTCATTACCGCCCTCTGCAGAGGTTAATCCTCTCCAAGTGGGACGGCCTGCCTCATCGGATGATGTCTCAAATGATCTCCTTGACTCCGGAGGTTCGTCTGACACTGAGCTGGTGGCTACAGGACCAACAGTTGAGCAGGGGCCATCCCTTCTGGATCTCCAACTGTGTCCTCCTGACAATGGATGCCAGTCTTTTGGGCTGGGCCATGGTGTTGGAGCAACACTTTCTCCAGGGTCGGTGGACCAGGGAGGAATCTCTCCTCCTGATATACATTCTGGAATTGCAGGCAGTGTTCAATTAATTGACACTGGCCCTGCCTCTAGTACAGAACAGGCCTGTTCAAGTACAATCTGACAACGCCACCACGGTAGTGTACACAAATCATCAAGGCGGCACTCGAAATTGCATGGCAAAGCTGGAAGTATCAAAAATCCTCCGTTGGGTAGAAAGTCATCTGACAGCAATATCGGCAGTGTTCATTCCCGGAGTCCTCAACTAGGAAGCGGATTTCCTCAGTCGTCAGGACGTTCACGCTGGAGAGTGGAGAGGCCGCAGCAGAAATGTCTGCACTGGTGTCAGTAGGTGACTGAGGCAGGGATGACTGGGAGATAGTGGGTGACTGAAGCATGTATGAGTGGGAGATAGTGGGTGACTGAGGCCGGGGTGACTGGGAGATAGTGGGTGACAGGGAGATAGTGGGTTACTGAGGGAGGGGTGATAGGAAGGGGTTGGGTAAGTATGGGAAGAAAGTGGGTGACAGGTATAATAAATGACTAAGGCAGGGGTGATAGGGAGATAGTGGATGACTGTGGCAGGGGTGACAGGGACAGTAAGAGACTGAGGCAGGGGTGACAGGGATAGTGGCTGACTGAGGCAGGGGTGACTGGGAGATAGTGGGTGACTGAGGCAGGGTTGACAGGGATAGTGGGTGACTGAAGCAGGGGTGATAGGGTGACAGTGGGTGACTAAAGCAGGGGTGACTGGTATAGTGGGTGACTGAGGCAGGGATCGCAGATATAGTGGTTGACTGAGGCAGCGGTGACTGGGAGATAGTGGGTAACTGAGGCAGGGGTGACAGGGAAAGTGTGTGACTCAGGCAGGGGTGATAGGGAGATAGTGGGCTGCATATCTCTGCCTCACTGCAGCAGCACATTCCTGCTTCAATGACAGCAGCACATCCCTACCTCACTTATAGCAGCACATCCCTGCCTCGCTGACAGCAGCACATCCCTGCCTCGCTGACAGCAGCACATCCCTGCCTCGCTGACAGCAGCACATCCCTGCTTCGCTGACAGCAGCACATCCCTGCTTCGCTGACAGCAGCACATCCCTGCTTCGCTGACAGCAGCACATCCCTGCCTCGCTGACAGCAGCACATCCCTGTCTCGCTGACAGCAGCACAGCACTGCTTCGCTGACAGCAGCACATCACTGCTTCACTACCAGCAGCACATCCCTGCCTCACTGGCAGCAGCACATCCCTGCCTTACTGACAGCTGTATATTGGGCCTAATTCAGACCTGATCCCTGCTGTGCATATTCACACAACAGGAGATCAGGTCTGAAGTGCGTGTGTGCTGGTGCCGCAGTGCACCGGCACATGCCAGAGATGCGATCAGCATCTCTGCCCAGTGAGCGCCTCTGCCTGATTGACAGGCAGAGGCGGTCACTGGGCAGGAGGAGTCGGGCCAGCGGCGTTGTGCCGCCATTTTGGGGGCACAGTCAGGACAACGCAGACATGACCGGACCGTATGGGGGCGGGCCGTGACGGCTGCGTGACCCGGACAGCAACGGGCCTTATTTACTAAAATCTCAGATAAATTTTATGGCATTTATGTGCAGTCTAGTTTGCACAGTTGATAGAGTGTTGATCTTGCACTATCAATGTAAGCCTCACATAGGTTTGATACACATGTAAGTTTGTTTTTATTTTACTACATTGTGGTTTGTGGCTCTATACCATGTAATGCATGTCTTTTAACAGTAGTCAAGTCTTCCAATGTGCTTGTTAGTGAAACCCAATAGATAGCTTTATTTTATTTTGTTTCTTCAAATATTGAATGCATATGTCTTATAACTTTTTTTTTTTTTCAATATACAGGTTGAGTATCTGTATATACATTTTTATTATAAGATTTTCAATGACACAAGTACATCCAAGTTGCAGATTATGGATTGTGAAGGACAAATCAACCATATAAACAATTTAAGCAATTTAAATTGCATGCAGGTAGTAGAATATCAAACTCCTTGGATGAGAGTTGGTCGTAATAAACTAGGATAGAAAAGAATAAAGTAGAAAATAAGATTTTAAACCTACCGGTAAATCTTTTTCTCGTAGTCCGTAGAGGATGCTGGGGACTCCGTAAGGACCATGGGGATAGACGGGCTCCACAGGAGACATGGGCACTTTAAGAAAGACTTTAGTTCTGGGTGTGCACTGGCTCCTCCCTCTATGCCACAGTTAGAGAAACTGTGCCCAGAGGAGACGGACAGTATGAGGAAAGGATTTTGTTAATCCAGGGCAAGATTCATACCAGCCACACCAATCACACCGTATAACTTGTGATAAACTACCCAGTTATCAGTATGAAAAAACAACATAGCATCAGTGCAGGACCGATGCAACTATAACATAACCCTTATTGAAGCAATAACTATATACAAGTATTGCAGAAGTAGTCCGCACTTGGGACGGGCGCCCAGCATCCTCTACGGACTACGAGAAAAAGATTTACCAGTAGGTTTAAAATCTTATTTTCTCTAACGTCCTAGAGGATGCTGGGGACTCCGTAAGGACCATGGGGATTATACCAATGCTCCAAAACGGGCGGGAGAGTGCGGATGACTCTGCAGCACCGATTGAGCAAACATGAGTTCCTCCTCAGCCAGGGTATCAAACTTATAGTATTTTGCAAAGGTGTGTGAACCCGACCAAGTAGCAGCTTGACACAGCTGTAGTGCCGAGACCCCTCGGGCAGCCGCCCAAGAAGAGCCCACTTTCCTCGTGGAATGGGCCTTGACCGATTTCAGTAACTGCAATCCAGCCATAGAATGCGCTTGCTGAATCGTGTTACAAATCCGGCGAGCAATAGCCTGCTTTGAAGCAGGGGCACCAATCTTGTTGGTTGCATACAGGACAAACAGCGCTTCAGTTTTCCTGACTCTAGCCGTCCTGGCCACGTAAATTTTCAAAGCCCTAACCACATCAAGTAACTCGGAATCCTCCAAGTCACGCGTAGCCACAGGCACCACAATAGGTTGGTTCATATGAAAAGATGAGACCACTTTTGGTAGGAATTGAGGACGGGTCTGCAATTCCGCTCTATCCACATGGAATACCAAATATGGGCTTTTATGTGACAAAGCCGCTAATTCCGACACTCGCCTAGCCGAAGCCAAGGCTAATAACATGACCACCTTCCATGTGAGATATTTTAACTCCACTGTTTTAAGTGGTTCAAACCAGTGTAATTTTAGAAAACTTAACACCACGTTAAGGTCCCAAGGTGCCACCGGAGGCACAAAAGGAGGCTGAATATGCAGCACTCCTTTTACAAAAGTCTGAACTTCTGGAAGAGAAGCCAATTCTTTTTGAAAGAAAATGGATAAGGCCGAAATCTGGACCTTAATAGAGCCTAATTTTAGGCCCAAATTCACTCCAGTTTGTAGGAAGTGAAGGAAACGGCCCAGATGGAATTCTTCCGTAGGAGCATTCCTGGCCTCACACCAAGAAACATAATTTCGCCATATACGGTGTAATGTTTTAACGTTACATCCTTCCTAGCCTTTATCAGCGTAGGGATGACCTCAACCGGAATGCTAGGATCCGGCATTCAACCGCCATGCCGTCAAACGCAGCCGCGGTAAGTCTTGGAACAGACAGGGCCCCTGATGCAACAGGTCCTGTCTTAGAGGGAGAGGCCACAGATCTTCTGTGAGCATTTCCTGCAGATCCGGATACCAGGTCCTCCGTGGCCAATCTGGAACAATGAGGATTGTTCTCACTCCTCTTTGTCTTATTATCCTCAACACCTTGGGTATGAGAGGAAGAGGAGGAAATACATAGACCGACCGGAACACCCACGGTGTCACTAGGGCGTCTACAGCTACTGCCTGAGGGTCTCTTGACCTTGCGCAATACCTCTGTAGCTTTTTGTTGAGCCGGGACGGCATCATGTCTATCTGTGGCAGTTCCCACCGACTTGTAATCTGTGCAAAGACTTCCTGATGAAGTCCCCACTCTCCCGGATGTAGGTCGTGTCTGCTGAGGATGTCTGCTTCCCAGTTGTCCACTCCCGGAATGAACACTGCTGACAGTGCGCTTGCGTGATTCTCCACCCAGCGAAGAATTCTGGTGGCTTGTGCCATCGCCACTCTGCTTCTTGTGCCGCCTTGGCGGTTTACATGAGCCACTGCGGTGACGTTGTCTGACTGGATCAGAACCGGTTGGTCGCAAAGTAAGGTCTCCGCTTGACGTAGGGCATTGTATATGGCCCTTAGTTCCAGGATGTTGATGTGAAGACAAGTCTCTTGACTTGACCAAAGACCTTGGAAATTTCTTCCCTGTGTGACTGCTCCCCAACCTTGGAGGCTTGCTTCTGTGGTCACCAGGATCCAGCCCTGAATGCTGAATCTGCGTCCCTCGAGAAGGTGAGCACTCTGCAGCCACCACAAGAGTGATACCCTGACCCTGGGGGACAGGGTGATCAACCAATGCATCTGTAAATGTGACCCGGACCACTTGTCCAGTAGGTCCCATTGGAAAGTCCTCGCATGGAACCTGCCGAATGGAATGGCCTCGTATGATGCCACCATCTTTCCCAGGACTCGAGTGCAGTGATGCACTGACACCTGTTTTGGTTTCAAATAGGTTCCTGACAAGAGTCATGAGTTCCTGGGCCTTTTCTATCAGGAGATAAACCCTCTTCTGGTCTGTGTCCAGAATCATGCCCAAGAAAGACAGACGAGTAGTAGGAATCAACTGCGACTTCGGGATATTGAGAATCCAGCCGTGTTGCTGTAACACTTTCAGTGAAAGTGATACGCTGTTCAGCAACTGCTCTCTTGATCTCGCTTTTATGAGATCGCCCAAGTACGGGATAATTGTGACACCTTGCTTGCACAGGAGCACCATCATTTCCGCCATTACCTTGGTGAAAATTCTCAGGGCCATGGAGAGACCAAACAGCAACGTCTGAAATTGGCAATGACAGTCCTGTACCGCAAATCTGAGTTACGCCTGATGAGGTGGATAAATGGGGACATGAAGGTATGCATCCTGTACACAAATGCGGACAACAGGTGTCAAGCCGTGTGTTGCCTTTGTCAAGCTGTAATAAGTAGGGATAAGGACGTTAACCACCTCGGAACATCCTCCCTTATATGTCACCTGCAGCGCATTCATCATAAGTCAGTGACAAGTTCAAAAACTTTGGATGACAGCGGAAGCAGTCTACTAACCACTAAATCCCTTCCTCTTGTAACCAAGCTCCTGCAAACCACACCACCAACTCCCTCAGTGTCAATTTCCTCCTTAGACAGGAGAGCCAATAGTCCTGCAGGCCATGTCACTGGCAAGTCTGACGAGTCCTCTCCTGCCTGGGATTCCTCCGATGCATCCTTGAGTGTAACGCCTACTGCTGCTGGCGCTGCTGTTGTTGCTGCTGGGAGTCGATCGTCATCCCAGAGGGGAAGTCGGAAGACCACTTGTACTTCTTCCAGTAAGCAATTGACTGTCCAACAGTCCTTTGCGAGGAAGATGAAATATCACAGCAGTCATCCTGCTGCAAAGCGGATAACTCAGGTCTGGGTGGTGAGAAACGTGGTTCCGGTATCCATCGTTAATTTAGAGGCAACTAGAGACTTGATTGAGGTACTGTGTCCCCGGTACCAAATACCCTCTAGGTTCCATTTCTCTAGGCAGGCGATACCGAAAATGTACACAGACCTCAGAAAAAGAGTCACCAGTGTCCTAAAAAATGCAGTTGTACCCAATGTCCACTTGTCTGTGGTTAAGTGGAGCAGGGCAGACTCAGGACTATATGACTGTGACAGCCCACTGGGTAGATGTATTGCCTCCCGCAGCAAGAACAGCAGCGGCGGCACCAGTAGCAGCATCTCGCAATTGCCAACTCGTTCCTAGGCAGGCTACGCTTTGTATCACCGCTTTCCATAAGAGGCACACAGCTGACAACCTCTTACGGAAACTGAGGAACATCATCGCAGAATGGCTTACCCCAATTGAACTCTCCTGGGGATTTGTGACATCGGACAACGCCACCAATATTGTGCGTGCATTACATCTGGGCAAATTCCAGCACGTCCCATGTTTTGCACATACATTGAACTTGGTGGTGCAGAATTATTTAAAAAACGACAGGGGCGTGCAAGAGATGCTGTCGGTGGCCCGAAGAATTGCGGGCCACTTTCTGCCTTCAGCCACCGCATGCCGAAGACTGGAGCACCACCAAACATTCCTGAACCTGCCCTGCCATCATCTGAAGCAAGAGGTGGTAACGAGGTGGAATTCAACCCTCTATATGCTTCAGAGGATGGAGGAGCAGCAAAAGGCCATTCAAGCCTATACATCTGCCCACGATATAGGCAAAGGAGGGGGAATGCACCTGACTCAAGCGCAGTGGAGAATGATTTCAACGTTGTGCAAGGTTCTGCAACCCTTTGAACTTTCCACACGTGAAGTCAGTTCAGACACTGCCAGCCTGAGTCAGGTCATTCCCCTCATCAGGCTTTTGCAGAAGAAGCTGGAGACATTGAAGGAGGAGCTAAAACAGAGCGATTCAACTAGGCATGTGGGACTTGTGGATGGAGCCCTTAATTTGCTTAACCAGGATTCAATCTGTTGAAATCAGAGCACTACATTTTGGCCACCGTGCTCGATCCTAGATTTAAAACCTACATTGTATTTCTCTTTCCGGCAGACACAAGTCTGCAGAGGTTCAAAGACCTGCTGGTGAGAAAATTGTCAAGTCAAGCGGAACGTGACCCGTCAACAGCTCCTCCTTCACATTCTCCCGCAACTGGGGGTGCGAGGAAAAGGCTAAGAATTCCGAGCCCACCCGCTGGCGGTGATGCAGGGCAGTCTGGAGTGAGTGCTGACATCTGGTCCAGACTGAAGGACCTGGCAACGATTACTGACATGTCGTCTACTGTCACTGCATATGATTCTGTCACCTTTGAAAGAATGGTGGAGAAAAAGAGGCAATTTGGAGGCCCTTGCACAAACTGGCTTTATTCTACCTAAGTTGCCCTCCCTCCAGTGTGTACTCCGAAAGAGTGTTTAGTGCGGCCGCTCACCTTGTCAGCAATCGGCGTACAAGGTTACTTCCAGAAAATGTGGAGAAGATGATGATCATCAAAATTAATTATAATCAATTCCTCCGTGGAGACATTCACCAGCAATTGCCTCCAGAAAGTACACAGGGATCTGAGATGGTGGATTCCAGTGGGGACGAATTAATAATCTGTGAGGAGGGGGATGTACACAGTGAAAGGGGTGAGGAATCGGAGGATGATGAGGTGGACATCTTGCCTCTGTAGAGCCAGTTTGTGCAAGGAGAGATTGATTGATTCTTTTTTGGTGGGGGCCCAAACCAACCAGTCATTTCAGTCAGTCGTGTGGCAGACCCTGTCGCTGAAATGATGGGTTCGTCAATGTTTTTCTTTTCAATCTAAGCCCCTGCAGTTTTCTGTAAGCATCTGCTTCGCTATGATGATCAACAAGTCACAAGGGAAAACACTCAGGGCTGGAGGCGTAGATCTTAGGACCAGCTGCTACAAGCATGGCAGAGGTGTCACTATCACTGGTGACACCCAGAGAGGCGGCGAGGGAGATTGTAATGCAGTGCGCGCAGATAAGCAGCGCAATGGTAAAAAGGAGGCATGGTCTCATAGGTAGGGGCGTGGCCTGAATCACCATTTTGTTGCTGCGGGTATCCCGGGGGTTGGGGGCTGTACCCGGGGACTAGTGTGTGAGTGGTGCTGGCTCCTGCACAGTGACAGAAACTGGGTGTTGCACGTAATGTCACAGTGAAACACCCATATTCTGTCACTGAAGAAGAGCCGGCACTTTGGTGTCACCCCACTTGGCGGGTGACACTCGGGTGTGTGCCGCAACCCCGTTGTGATGCCACTGACCCATGGGAAGCTTTACGTGGCTTACCCATGTGTTAGTAGCCCCAAGCATCTTTTGTGTTAGTCCCTGAAGAAAAACTTCAAATATTGTTTACAATTTTGTAATCAATGGCCTAATTCAGTAAGGATTGCAAATTCTGCTAAGTAACAGAATTTGCAATCCTTTGGTTCGCATGCTGGGGCCACCCATCACAGGGCATGGCCACCCAGCATGCCGCCTCCCTTCTTGACCACGCTGAAATTGCAGTCTCAGTGCAGTTCAGCGTGATCATAAAAAATGGGTTAGCCTCCTGTTGGTGCAGACTGTACGTGTGCGCAGGAAGCCGCCACCATTTTTGTGATCGCAACGGCTGCATGTGATGTCATGCAGCCGCTCTGACCACGCCTCCTGTTTCTCCGTTGAAGCCCTGCCCCCGCACCGCTCCATCTCCGACTTTGAAATGGAGTGTTGCTGACCCCCCCCCCCCCCCCCCCGCACCGATTGACAGTCACAGAAAATGCAGGCGCATGCGTATGCTCTTAGCAATTTTTGCAGTTGGATTGCTTATTGTGATTGCAATCCAACCTGAATCAGGCTCTATTACCTATCACAATGCACTGCAGGTAGTACAAAATGGGGTTAATATAGGAGAAAAACCCCCAGAGCTGTGCTCCTTAACTGTCCCTGGTGGCTAGTGGAGCGGCTGCCCAGTAATCAGTGTCCACGCCAGTGCGCACACGGCCCGCCACCTACTGCCACGCTGGATCACGGTATAGTGTGGGCACAGAAGCCCCTTACCTCCCTTTCATCAGCGGCCTCGTGATCCCGGAGGGCGGTGTGTGTGTGACTGACCTTAGGAAGAAACCGGAGCCTCCGCTGCAGTGACCCAGCAACCAGGGCACGGGAGTATACTGCGCCGCTGGGAGAGATGGAGCTGCAGTAAAGATGTCTATTAGACCTAGCCTGCTGCAGCCCTTGTACATTCTTATAAAAAAAGTTCTTCTTTTCTTGTCAAAATTAATAGCTAAGAATAGGCTGCCTGAGGCAGTGTCCTGCTACTGAAGGCACCAACTACAAACTGAGCTCCCTGTTCATGGAAGCGAGGTTATAGAGCAGGGGGCGCTGAGCATCTTGGGAACAGTCAAAAGCTTTGAGCCTGTTGGTGCCTCAGATCAAGATCCTACTCTACACCCCAATGTGAATCCTTGTGGAGTCCAGTGTACCCCACAGAAGAAATGAATGTGTCACATCCATTGGCAGCAACATTAGAATAGCTGCTGATGGGCACAATTGAGAAAGGAAGGGGGGAAAACATTTGAATCCAGCACATATATGTAATTTGAATATGTAATTTGTACCTTCCTACTTTAAAATGTAATGGATGAACCTCACCCTGTGAGAACTATCTTCATGATCAAGAGATCTCATATGCAAGATAAGTATGTGTTGGCAGAGGCGCTCACTGGGCAGAGATGCTGATCGCACTGCGGCACCAGCACACACACACACTTCAGACCTGATCTCCTGTTGTGTGAATATGCACAGCAGAGATCAGGTCTGAATTAGGCCCTATATACAGCTGTCAGTAAGGCAGGGATCTGCTGCTGCCAGTGAGGCAGGGATGTGCTGCTGTCAGTGAAGCAGTGATCTGCTGCTGCCAGTGAGGCAGGGATCTGCTGCTGCCAGTGAGGCAGGGATGTGCTGCTATAAGTGAGGCAGGTATGTGCTGCTGTCAATGAGGCAGGGGTGTGCTGCTGTCAGTGAAGCAGGGATGTGCTGCTGTCAGCGAGGCAGTGATCTGCTGCCCACTATCTCCCTATCACCCCTGCCTGAGTCACACACTTTCCCTGTCACCCCTGCCCCAGTTACCCACTATCTCCCAGTCACCGCTGCCTCAGTTAACCACTATACCTGCGACCCCTGCCTCAGTCACCCACTATACCAGTCACCCCTGCTTTAGTCACCCACTATCTCTGTCACCCCTGCCTCAGTCAACCACTATCTCCATATCACCCCTACCTCAGTCACCCACTATCCCTGTCACCTCTGCCTCAGTCACCCACTGTCACCCTATCACCCCTGCCTCAGTCACCCACTATCCCTGTCACCCCTGCCTCAGTCTCCTACTGTCCCTGTCACCCCTGCCACAGTCATCCACTATATCCCTATCACCCCTGCCTTAGTCACTGACTATTTCCCAGTCACCCCGGCCTCAGTCACCCACTATCTCCCAGTCATACATGCTTCAGTCACCCACTATCTCCCAGTCATCCCTGCCTCAGTCACCTACTGACACCAGTGCAGACATTTCTGCTGCGGCCTCTCCACTCTCCAGCGTGAACGTACTGACGACTGAGGAAATCCGCTTCCCAGTTGAGGACTCCGGGAATGAACACTGCCGATATTGCTGGCAGATGACGTTCTACCCAACTGAGGATTTTTGATACTTCCAGCTTTGCCATGCAATTTCGAGTGCCGCCTTGATGATTTGTGTACACTACCGTGGTGTCGTTGTCCGATTGTACTTGAACAGGCCTGTTCTGTACTAGAGGCAGGGCCAGTGTCAATGAATTGAACACTGCCCGCAATTCCAGAATGTTTATCGGGAGGAGAGATTCCTCCCTGGTCCACCGATGGTGAAGGGTCGTCATCACGGCCATGACCTTGGTGAATTTCCGAGGTGCCGTGGCCAAACCAGAAGGCAGGACCTGAAATCCAAAAACTAACCAGGCACAACACTGCTTAGCTTCCAACATCAGATGAGATTGGACATATCCAGTGTGATGCGGCTGTAGATGATTTTTGCTGTTTCTAACTTCTACTTCTAACTACTGGTACATCAATGAATAAGTTTCAAAATATAATGCATCAAGAGAACGGTGTTGGTAGTATAAAACTACCTACAGCACCTGGTATTCCCAGGTGGTCTCACATCCAAGAACAAACCAGGCCTAAAATCAGGTGATATTGGGCATATACAGTGTGGTGTGGCTGTAGATGAGCTTAGTGGTTTCTGTTAGAGTTCTTCTACTTCTAACTACTCGTACATAAATGAGTAAGCAGCCGATTTATTAAACCTGGTGAAATGATAATTTGCATGGTGATAAAGTACCAGCCAATCAGCTCCTAATTGCCATGTCACAGGCTGGGTTTGAAAAATGACAGTTAGGAGCTGACTGGCTGGTACTTTATCACCTTGCACTTTATCAGTTCACCAGGCTTAATAGATCTGCCCCAATGTTTCAAAATGGAATGCATCAAGAGAACGGTGTTAGTATTGTAAAAATACACACAGCTCCTGGTATTTCCTTGTGGTCTCCCATCCAAGTACTAAAACCAGGACCAACACTGCTCAGCTTCCATGATCAGGAGAGATTGGGCAAATCCAGTGTGCTGTGGCTGTAGATGAGCTGGTGGTTTCTGTTACAGCTCTTCTACTTCTAACTTCTGGTACATAAAAGAATACATGTAAAAATTAAATGTACCAAGAAAATGGTGTTGGTAGTTTAAAAACACCTAAAGAATCTGATACTACCAAGCAGTCTCCCATCCATGTATTAACAAAGTCCAATACTGCTTTGCTTCAAAAATCAAATGAGATTGGGCATATCCAGTGTGGTGTGGCTTTAGATAAGCTTTGTGGTTTCTGTTAGAGCTCTTCTACTTCTAACTACTGGTACATTAATGAATATGTATAAGGTTGTAGTTTATCCAATATGCCTTTACTACCTTACCTTTCAACCCCCCCTCCCTCCCCTCTTCTCCTTATAGCTTCCTTAGTTCTCTCCTCCTCGTGTGTGCGTTATTTGTTTTCTCATACGTCCTAGAGGATGCTGGGGTCACATTAAGAACCATGGGGTATAGACGGGATCCGCAGGAGACATGGGCACTTTAAGACTTTCAAAGGGTGTGAACTGTCTCCTCCCTCTATGCCCCTCCTCCAGACTCCAGTTTTAGTATTGTGCGCAGTGATACTGGATGCACTACAGGGGAGCTCTACTGAGTTTCTCTGAAAAGACTTGTTAGTTTTTTTTATTTTCAGGGAGGCTGCTGGCAACAGTCTCCCTGCTTCGTGGGACTTAGGGGAGAGAAGTATGACCAACTTCTAGTGAGTTCAATGGCTCTGCTTCAGGCTGACAGGACACCATTAGCTCCTGAGGGTGCTGATCGCTGGGTACGCCTAGATGCACACTCCCGCAGCCTGCCGTCACCCCCTTACAGAGCCAGAAGACAGGTGAGTAGCAGAAGAACAGAAGACTTCTTCTTCAGTGACGGCATTCTGAGGTACCGAGCAGCGAGCGGAACGCTGCGCGCCATGCTCCCACACAAACACAGGCACTGCAGGGTGCAGGGCACGGGGGGGGGGGGGGGGGGCACCCTGGGCAGCATAAATTCCTCACAAAAGGCTGGAAAAAGTGGACATTAGTGCCTGGGCACTGTCCTTACCCCGCTAGCGTAATTAATTATTTCTGAGCGGGACAGATACGCGCCATTACAGCGGCGGGGCTTCTTCCTCACCTCACCAGAACATCTTTAGAGCATTACAAGTCTATCACTATAGAGTTTATTATTTCCCAGACTGTGTACTTTTGGCGCTGGATTGTGAGCTGAAAAATCCTCTGTGTCCCTCTGACAGATTTACTGACGGTCTGTCCCCCATAAGCCGGTGTGTCTGTGGGTACTTGGTATATGTGTGTCAACATGTCGGTGGCTGAATGTTTTTCCCAAGAGGAAACTATATTAGGAATGCAGACATATGATGGTGGCCCTGTTGGCACCACCAATAACTGACTGGGTAAATGTTTCAGTAATATCAGAGTAAGGTTGGATAAATCTGTGTCCCAGACACAGACGTAGAGAATAGATGTGATATTCATGGCTATGTTTCTTTTCCCTCAGGCCCCGCTGGGTCGCAAAAATGTTATTTTGCCCAGTTACTACACACTGATACTGACACGGATACTGATACTTATGTCGACCATAATGTTTCCTGATTAGATCCAATATTGGCAAGGAGCATTCAGTACATGATTGTGGATATTAAGGACATATTAAAATCACTGAAGACCCTGCTGTTCCTGACAAAGGGGTCTATATGTATGTATATATAGATATATAATGAAAGCTGATGTAACGTTCCTCCATCTCTGTTTGAGAAAGTCTGGGCCAGCTCGACAAGATGGTTTCAAATCCCCAAAAGGATTCTGGTTGTTTATTCATTTCCCGCCGCGGACAGAATAAAGTGGGAGTCACCCCCTGTTCTGCACGGGGCCCTGTCACAAATCCAGCGGATCGTATGCAGGAAGCTACATTATTTCTAGTTATGTAACCACGGGTACATTACTTAGACCTGCCATTACATGTGCATGGGTGAGTAGTAGTATTCAAGAATTGGTCGAATACCTTGTCATCCGATATAGATACCCTGGAGAGATGGGATACTCCTTACGTTGTATCATATCAAGGACACTGCAGCATACTTACGTGAGACTGCAAGGGATATAGGACTCTTGAGTTCACGGGCCAATTTCATAGCAGTGTCGGATAGGAGGGCATTGTGGATTCACCAAGAGAATGCTGATGCTGACTCCAAGAAGAAAGGGAGTCTCTTCCCTATGAAGGTGAAGCCTTGTTTGGTGACTGCCTAGTTAATTTGATCTCGGCAGCTCCCGCAGGTAAGTCAACCTTCTTGCCCTATGTTCCCTCCCAACGGATGAAGACGCATCATTATCTGACGCAGTCATTTCGGCCCAATAGATATGCAAGAAGTTAAGATTCCCCTTTCTTTGCAGGTAGAGGAAGGAGAAGAGAGAAGAGGTCTGCATCCTCTTCAAGATCGCAGGAGCAGAGATCATCCTCTGCTTCTGCCAAATCCACTGCATGACGCTGGGGCTCTCTTGCAGGAGCCCGCACCAGTGGGGGCACGTCTAAAACTCTTCAGTCAGTTCTGGATTCATTCGGACATGGACTCGTGTGTTTTACAAATAGTGTCCCAAGGGTACAAACTGGGGTTTCAAGATGTTCCCCCTCACCGATTGTTCAAACATTAAGTTACTGTGCTATTCCTGGGTTATATAGCGCTGGGGTATGTGCTGGCATACTCTCTCTCTGTCTCTCCAAAGGGCCTTGTGGGGGAAATGTCTTCAGTAAAAGTATTCCCTGTGTGTGTGGTGTGTCGGTACGCGTGTGTCGACATGTCTGAGGAAGAAGGCTATATTAGAGAGGAGCGGGAGCAAATGAACGTGGTGTCTCCGCCGACACCTGATTGGATGGATATGTGGAATGTTTTAAATGCTAGTGTAAACTCATTGCACAAAAGATTAGACAAGGCAGAAGCTTTGGGACAGTCAGGGTCTCAACCAATGCCTAATCCTATGTCGCAGGGACTGTCAGGGTCTCATAAGCGCCCACTATCCAGATTGTTGACACAGATACCGACACGGATTCTGACTCCAGTGTCGATTACGATGATGCAAAGTTACAGCCAAAATTGGCAAAATACATTTGATATATGATTATGGCAATAAAAGATGTTTTGCACATCACAGAGGAGCCCCCTATCCCTGACAAGAGGGTACATATGTACAAGGGAAAGAAGCCTGAGGTAACCTTTCCCCCCTCACACGAGCTGAACGAGTTATGTGAAAAAGCTTGGGAATCTCCTGCAGATTTCCAAAAGGATTCCCCTTTCCCATCAACGGATAGGTTACGATGGGAATCCTCCCCTTGGGTGGACAAAGCATTAACACGCTTATCCAAGAAGGTAGCCCTCCCGTCCCAGGATACGGCTACCCTCAAAGAGTCTGCTGACCGCAAACAAGAGATTACCCTGAAGTCCATTTATACACATTCAGGTACCTTACTCAGACCGGCAATTGCGTCTGCCTGGGTGTGTAGTGCTGTAGCGGCATGGACGGATACCCTAGATAAGGCTACTATTTTATTGCCCCTGGGGCATATAAGAGATGCTGTCCTATATATGTGTGTATGCAAACTACAGGTGGTGCTGCAGGGCTCACACCCTTTTACTTGTCTTGTAGAGCAACTCTGGAGCTGTTACTGGGTCCAGCTGCTGCAAGAAATCAGCTTGAATGCTTCAGGGGCTTGGGCATGGCCAACATGAGCCCCACACTGATGGGGGTGTATAAAGCGATCTAGGGGTCATCCAAGCGCAACCCCACAAAGGCCGCCATGCCCTGCGTGACCATTTTCTCTTTTCATATGCAGACGAGGGTTGCAGCCAACTATGCCCATTGCTTGGATGACATCACCGTATGCAAATCCGTCTGCTGCAGACCTTTCCCCAGGAATGCTTGTACTAGTTGTTGCATATGGTTTGATGTTTGAGGGTGCTTCAGTATTAGGCAGCCTTCCGCCCTCTCATGTTCATCTGAAAATATGTGGTCTCCCTGCAGTTCCCTTGTGCTTCCTCAGTTGAATCTCCTTAACTTGACGGGTGTGTGCCCGAGCAGCCGCCCTCCACAGCCCTATCCCAGCACATGCTTTTCTTGCGTATGAGATCTCTTGATCATGAAGATAGTTCTCACAGGGTGAGGTTCATCCATTACATTTTAAAGTAGGAATTTACAAATTACATATTCAAATTACATATATGTGCTGGATTCAAATGTTTTCCCCCCTTCCTTTCTCAATTGTGCCCATCAGCAGCTATTCTAATGTTGCTGCCAATGGGTGTGACACATTCATTTCTTCTGTGGGGTACACTGGACTCCACAAGGATTCACATTGGGGTGTAGAGTAGGATCTTGATCTGAGGCACCAACAGGCTCAAAGCTTTTGACTGTTCCCAAGATGCTCAGCGCCCCCTCCTCTATAACCTCGCTTCCATGAACAGGGAGCTCAGTTTGTAGTTGGTGCCTTCAGTAGCAGGCCACTTAAGAGGGGGCTGCCTCAGGCAGCCTATTCTTAGCTATTAATTTTGACAAGAAAAGAAGAACTTTTTTTTATAAGAATCTACAAGGGCTGCAGCAGGCTAGGTCTAATAGACATCTTTACTGCAGCTCCATCACTCCCAGCGGCGCAGTATACTCCCGCGCCCTGGTTGCTGGGTCACTGCAGCGGAGGCTCCGGTTTCTTCCTAAGGTCAGTCACACACACACCGCCCTCCGGGATCACGAGGCCGCTGATGAAAGGGAGGTAAGGGACTTCTGTGCCCACACTATACCGTGATCCAGCGTGGCTGTAGGGGGCGGGCCATGTGCGCACTGGCGTGGACACTGATTACTGGGCAGCTGCTCCACTAGCCACCAGGGACAGTTAAGGAGCACAGCTCTGGGGGGTTTTCTCTTATATTAACCCCATTTTGTACTACCCGCAGTGCATTGTGATAGGTAATAGAGCCTGATTCAGGTTGGATTGCAATCGCAATAAGCAGTCCAACTGCAAAAATTGCTAAGAGCATACGCATGCGCCTGCATTTTCTGCGGCACCCCGCAGTTAATGCGATCGCCTCTGACTGTCAATCGGTGCTGGGGGGGGGGTCAGCAACACTCCATTTCCAAGTCGGAGATGGAGCGGTGCGTGGGCAGGGCTTCAAAATGGGGTCGGCAACGGAGAAACAGGAGGCGTGGTCAGAGCGGTTGCATGACATCACATGCAGCAGCTGCGATCACAAAAATGGTGGCGGCTTCCTGCGCACACATACAGTCTGCACCAACTGGAGGCTAACCCATTTTTTATGATCACGCTGAACTGCACTGCGACTGCAATTTCAGCGTGGTCAAGAAGGGAGGCGGCATGCTGGGTGGCCCCAGCATGCGAACCAAAGGATTGCAAATTCTGTTACTTAGCAGAATTTGCAATCCTTACTGAATTAGGCCCATTGATTACAAAATTTATTTGTAAATATTTGAAGTTTTTCTTCAGGGACTAACACAAAAGATGCTTGGGGCTACTAACACATGGGTAAGCCACGTAAAGCTTCCCATGGGTCAGTGGCATCACAACGGGGTTGCGGCCCACACCCGAGTGTCACCCGCCAAGGGGGGTGACACCAAAGTGCCGGCTCCTCTTCAGTGACAGAATATGGGTGTTTCACTGTGACATTACGTGCAACACCCAGTTTCTGTCACTGTGCAGGAGCCAGCACCACTCACACACTAGTCCCCGGGTGCAGCACTCAACCCCCGGGATACCCGGAGCAACAAAATGAAGATTCAGGCCAACAGGCCACACCCCTACCTATGAGACCATGCCTCCATTTTACCATTGCGCTGCTTATCTGCGCGCACTGCATTACAATCTCCCTCGCTGCCTCTCTGGGTGTCACAAATGATAGTGACACCTTTGCCATGCTTGTAGCAGCTGGTCCTAAGATCTACGCCTCCAGCCCTGAGTGTTTGCCCTTGTGACTTGTTGATCATCATAGCGAAGCAGATTCTTACAGAAAACTGCAGGGGCTTAGATTGAAAAGAAAAACATTGACGAACCCATCATTTCAGCAACAGGGTCTGCCACACGGCTGACTGAAATGACTGGTTGGTTTGGACCCCCACCAAAAAAGAAGCAATCAATCTCTCCTTGCACAAACTGGCTCTACAGAGGCAAGATGTCCACCTCATCATCCTCCGATTCCTCACCCCTTTCACTGTGTACATCGCCCTCCTCACAGATTATTAATTCGTCCCCACTGGAATCCACCATCTCAGATCCCTGTGTACTTTCTGGAGGCAATTGCTGGTGAATGTCTCCACGGAGGAATTGATTATAATTCATTTTGATGATCATCATCTTCTCCACATTTTCTGGAAGTAACCTCGTACGCCGATTGCTGACAAGGTGAGCGGCTGCACTAAACACTCTTTCGGAGTACACACTGGAGGGAGGGCAACTTAGGTAGAATAAAGCCAGTTTGTGCAAGGGCCTCCAAATTGCCTCTTTTTCCTGCCAGTATACATACGGACTGTCTGACGTGCCTACCTGGATGCGGTCACTCATATAATCCTCCACCATTCTTTCAAAGGTGACAGAATCATATGCAGTGACAGTAGACGACATGTCAGTAATCGTTGCCAGGTCCTTCAGTCCGGACCAGATGTCAGCACTCACTCCAGACTGCCCTGCATCACCGCCAGCGGGTGGGCATTGGTTGATCACCCTGTCCCCCAGGGTCAGGGTATCACTCCTGTGGTGGCTGCAGAGTGCTCACCTTCTCGAGTGACGCAGATTCGGCATTCAGGACTGGATCCTGGTGACCACAGATGCAAGTCTCCAAGGTTGGGGAGCAGTCACACAGGGAAGAAATTTCCAAGGTCTTTGGTCAAGTCAAGAGACTTGTCTTCACATCAACATCCTGAAACTAGGGGCCATATACAATGCCCTACGTCAAGCGGAGACCTTACTTTGTGACCAACCGGTTCTGATCCAGTCAGACAACGTCACCGCAGTGGCTCATGTAAACCGCCAAGGCGGCACAAGGAGCAGAGTGGCGATGGCACAAGCTACCTTTGCATTTTTCTCCCAAACGAAGGACACTAGAATGAAAATTTTAAAGCCTCCTGTTAGTGCTTCATCTACACGGTATAGCCCTGAATTTTCCAATGCGTAGCTCTTTGCAAAAGAGAGATATTGGCAAGGAAAAGCTGTCTTGTACCTTTGCATTTTTCTCCCAAACGAAGGACACTAGAAAGAAAATTTTAAAGCCTCCTGTTAGGCCATCATCTACACGGCATAGCCCTGAATTTTCCAATGCGTAGCTCTTTGCAAAAGAGAGATATTGGCAAGGAAAAGCTGTCTTGTACCTTTGCATTTTTCTCCCAAACGAAGGACACTAGAAAGAAAATTTTAAAGCCTCCTGTTAGGCCATCATCTACACGGCATAGCCCTGAATTTTCCAATGTGCAGCTCTTTGCAAAAGAGAGATATTGGCAAGGAAAAGCTGTCTTGTACCTTTGCATTTTTCTCCCAAACGAAGGAAACTAGAATGAAAATTTTAAAGCCTCCTGTTAGTGCTTCATCTACACGGTATAGCCCTGAATTTTCCAATGCGTAGCTCTTTGCAAAAGAGAGATATTGGCAAGGAAAAGCTGTCTTTCAACTCTTCCACAACTGAAAAACAGATTTTGTTCCCAAGCCGTCCATCCTGTAATATCTTCAGTCTCTCGTCAATGAAGAAAACAATCCCTCCAGCAGACTCTTCAACCACGATACAAGATCACAGCCAAAAGGGCGAGAAGCAACTACACTTGCGTTTAACCAAAATGGCTAAAACTTAGTGGAGGAAAGTGCAGTGCACCAAAACATAAGCTGACACAATCATGGAGAATGCGCCAGCATATATGCTCTTCTATCTATATTTTGCAAACCTGCTCTTGTCCCCTCCAGCTGCTCCATGTAGATTTGACGCCTGGCAAGGTGCATAACCCACTGACAAGCAGGCACACTCCTGCATGAGTTTTCACTCTCACTAGCAGGATGATACACATTCATTTGCATGTGCTCCACCTCTGACACACCGCCCACCCAACCACCCAGTCACCAGAGCCACCCACAAGCCAACTGGCTCCGTGATTTAATTTGCACAGTGCAGTCATCCAGGCAGCATGTCCTTCTCAATGGAATAATCTCTGGTTCCATGGAATCTTCCGCATTGGAATGCTGCGGAACAAAAAGGATTTAAACATTCAGCTTGCTAGCATTCAATGTACCTGCGGCTTGGCTCTAGCACATGGGTCTTCATCCTGTGGCCCTCCAGCTGCTGTGAAACTGCACATCCCAGCATGCCCTGCCACAGTTTTGCTATTAAGGTATGCTAAAACTGAGGCAGGGCATGCTGGTATATGTAGTTCCACAGCAGCTGGAGGGTCGCAGGTTGAAGACCCATATTCTAGCATGCCTGTTCTATGATGCATGTTCCGTGATGTCACAATCAGCTTGGAATGGGGTGTCTAGCATGCATTTGCTGACAGCCACTTGAGGGAGATACACATCAGGAGATGCAGCATATCGGAGGTCTTCGATGCCTTTCCAGCAAATGCACACCACCAGCTGCTGGTCTGGACACAAAACAATACCCACAATTGAAGGCTCAAAATGCCCAACTACAGGATTAATGTAAGTAGTGAATTTAGGAATGAATTTAGAAGTAGGAAATTAAGTTAGTTCACAAGTACATTCAAATTCCGATCTAAAGTCTAGGTAGGCCTCACGTCCTGGCAGCCCCCAGCATTTAAAAATGCCTTGATTAGAGGTAGGGAATTAAATGTAGATAAGAAGTAGACACAAAATAACACTCCACAGAGCAATTATCAGGTGTCTTTATCAATTGTTGCATTTAAAAAATCAAGCAATTAGGGAACACAATGTTGCGACAATGTAACCCTATTTGCAAAATAGTACTAAATAAGTTTGTCGATGTAAGACATTTGCAAAGGCGCAAACAAAACACGCTGGAAAATGCAACTGAATCTGTTTTTGGAGGTTAGAATAGATGCAGGATCAAGTAGCTCAATGGGTAGGGTGTTTGATTAGAATTCAACAGGTTATAGATTTGAATCCTGGGTATGATAGTTTGAGGTGTTATTTAATAAAGTATGTTTATATATTAGTCACACATGGCTTACTTTTACAAATGGCATGTCACCAGTTAGTGCTGACTGCTGATATGCCATTTGCACAAACACCCCATGTGTGACTGTATATGCATTTAAGGAGGGCACCCCGGCAATACCACAAACCATTGAGTGTCAAGTATACTAGATATATCTTCATATCTCATGTGCTTTCTCTGAGACCAATCTTGTTATGCCCCTTCCCCACAAGGCATGCGCCTTTTGTCCATATTGCAAAAATGGGGAGGGGAGGGGGGGGGCATATAATTCTCTGTCACAGGGCACCAAAAAGTCTAGTTATGGCTCTGGTATGCATTATGTAATCTGGCAGACCATATCTCCAACACTGGCTGGTTGGAATAGAAATCCGGTTATCTATGTGAGCAAATGACCATCAACGATTTACTCTCAAACACTAGAAAATGGACAAACATGGTCCCCTAAACAAATTGGTTAAATTTTGGGTTTAACCAATTTGTGTAATGACCATTTTTGACCACTTTTCTAGTGTTTGGGAGCAAATTGTTAATTGACATTTGCTACTATACATTACCAGATTTTCATTCCACCCATCCAGACTGGATAGATAGCCTGACAGATAATTGTGTAGTGTACGCCCAGGATAACTGTCAGTTGTGCTTTCTTTTATGACGGCACATAAATGGGTGGGCAGATCCAGAGCAAGCACTGCCCACTCATGCATAGTTGTCAACTGATGTGAAGTTCCAGGGGGCAATCTCAGTTATAAAGAAAAGTATCTGGAAATTGTCCCTAGTTTAAAAAAAAAATTAAAAAAAAATTGATCAACTCCATTTATTTAGTATGATATCCCAGCAGTCAGAACAACATACTTTATTAAATAACACATCTCAAACTACCATACCCAGGATTCAAACCTATAACCTGTTGAATTCTAATCAAACACCCTACCTATTGAGCTATTTGATCCTGCATAAAAATTGTGAACATTATATGAAGCTATTGGTACTTTGCAAAAAAAAAGTATCAGCATTACAACGCAGCAGATCCATGCAGTTTGCAGCCACACACTACATGTATCTGCTCAGCCACAATGCTGATTATTTCTTCACAAAGTACAAGGTGAGCTCCAAACAGAATTCTCTAGCTTAGAATTATACCTTTCTATGCCAAACCTAGAAGTCGGGCCCCCCACCCTGGGATCCCCCAGAGGGAGGCCTGCACCGTCATGCGGCAGGCTTGTCCGTTTTGGAAGCAGGCTGATGGGCAGCCCAGGCTTGCTTCAGTCTGGGCTTGGCAGGTCTGGAAGCATGAGCTTGCTTTGGGTATGCCTGACCTTGGGTACGCTTTACCTGAGGGATGAAAGGGCCAAGGGAAAGTACTTTTAGCCTTCTGCGTGGTAGGAGTCATACGAGGTAGGCAAGCTGTTTTAGCAGTAGCCAGATCAGCTACAATCTTATTGAGGTCTTCTCCAAAGAGAGTGTCTCCCTTGAAAGGAAGCACCTCCAGGGTTTTCTTGGAATCCATATCCACCGACCAGGATCTCAACCAGCTGTAAAAAGTATTACCTTGGAACTGGCTCTCCACTCCCCATTATCTGGTTATCATGGCTTCCTCCGCCAGTGTCCAGACTCGCTTGCTGAAGCTCGGCCACTTCTTCCTAGCAGCAGGCTCCTGGATCACTGGGCAGCAGAGGTGCTTGGGAGCCGGAAGGGGGCGGAGCAATCAGGCAGGCAGTTGCAGTGCTGCCCAGCTATCTGTGGTGTGAGAAGAAGCAGGGGCACCCCACCGCTGGCAGTGCTGCAGCTAGCGGTGGTGGCAGCGGCGAGGCTGCTGGGCTGGGTCTTGAAAAAGGTTGAAAGAAGGGTTTTACGGCATGGAATGTACAAACTGCGAGACCCTGCTGGTAGCGCCTTTGTCTATTTAGTAGGAAGGGCACGTAACAGCCGGGGGGCAATGGAGGAAGCCCCTTTAGGGCTTGAGCCCCTTCAGGGCTGGAGCCCGGCGGCAACTGACTCCGTTGTCTCTGGCAGTTCTGCCCCTGGACTAGAGGAATGGTCAAGAACATGGCAACATTTAATGCCAAAAAATGCAAAATCATACACGTCTCAAAAATGCAAAGGCTAACTATAATATTAAGGGCATTATAATGGCAAGAGGAAAGCTATCTAAGTATTACTATTTCAGGTGAGCAATGTAACAAAGCAATAGGAAAGGCAAGTCAGATGCTTGTTTGCATAGGTTAAAGAACCAGTAGCAGAAAAAAGTAATACAGGTTGAGTATCCCATATGCAAATATTCCGAAATACGGAATATTCCGAAATACGGACTTTTTTGAGTGAGACTGAGATAGTGAAACCTTTGTTTTTTGATGGCTCAGTGTACACAAGCTTTGTTTAATACTCAAAGTTATTAAAAATATTGTATTAAATGAACTTCAGACTGTGTGTATAAGGTGTATATGACACATGAATGAATTCTGTGAATGTACACACACTTTGTTTAATGCACAAAGTTATAAAAAATATTGGCTAAAATGACCTTCAGGCTGTGTGTATAAGGTGTATATGAAACATAAATGCATTCTGTGCTTAGATTTAGGTCCCATCACAATAATATCTCGTTATGGTATGCAATTATTCCAAAATACAGAAAAATCCGATATCCAAAATTCCTCTGGTCCCAAGCATTTTGGATAAGGGATACTCAACCTGTAATGCCACTGTATAGGTCCTTGGTACAGCCACATTTAGAATCCTGTGTTCAGTTCCAGAAGCCATATCTCCAGAAGGCTGTAAATACATTAGGGCAACTAAAATTGTGCATGGCCTACATCACAAAACTTACCTGGAAATACTAAAAAATGTTGATGTGTATAGTTTGGAGAAGGGAAGAGGGAACATACAGTAATAGAAACATTTAAATATATAGGGAGGAATGTAATAGGGTGTGAGAATCAGAAAGTGAGAGATTTTGTGTTTTTTCCTGTTGTTTTTTTTTTTTTTATTGTTTGTTTTTTAAAGTGGCAATCCTTTACATGGCAAAACCAGGTTGATATTTGCCACCGTGGGCATGTGTAGAAGGGGCACTGCTACTGTTGGCATTATGTGTGTAAGCTGCACTGATATGGTGGTTATGTGTATAAAGGGCACTGCGACTGTGGGTATTATTATTATTATTATTATTATTATTACATGCGGTGTAATGACAATAAGATAGTGCTACTGTGTGGCGTATTTTGATTTGGGGTGCTATTGTGTGGCCATGCCCCTTCCTTGTGATACCACACCTTCTTTTTTTAAGGAGCGCACTGTCCCTTTATTAAGTATTGGAGAGAGGGCCCAAATTAATAGTTTGCAGGGAGGCGCCAAACACCCTAGCACTGGCCCTTTGGTAGGGGACAGGATTTGCTTCTGCTTGTGCACATATGTTATGATTGCCAGCCAACAGCACTGGTTTTGCCTATAACACTAACTATAAATATTTTGAATTGGTCCTGGACCACCAATCCAAGGCACCCCTGCAAGTGTCCTGAGGCACCCCAGGGTGCAGTTTGAGAACCACTGGTCTAATGAGTACCCAGGATAATTATTGTAGCTGGTCTGCGGGTAACAGCTCTCAGATCCACTTCTAGAAAAAATGCAGCAATGTAATTTGAGTGACAAACTGCAGAGATGAACCCTTTCTGTGACTGCTGCACAGGGATCACACAAACTCTATTCATAGGGCTGACTTCACTTAGGGGAGATGTTCTCACCCCGCAAAGAAGTGCGAGTATATACCGCACTTACGGTACCATTGGATTTACAGATATTTTCTTGCAATACACTATGGGGGTCATTCTGAGTTGATTGCTCGCTAGCAGTTTTTAGCAGCCATGCAAACGCATTGTCGCTGCCCACTGGAGAGTATATATTCACTTTGGAGAAGTGCGAACACTTGAGCAGCCGAGCGCCTGCAAAATCGTTTCAAAATAAGACCAGCACTGTAGTTACACTTTGTGTGCGTTGATTCTAACAACCGAGGGACGGCTTTTGATGTCACACACCCATCCAGCGAATGCCCAGCCACGTCTGCATTTCTTCTGCCACGCCTGCATTTTTCCAAGCACTCCCTGAAAACGGTCAGTTGACACCCAGAAACGCCCTCTTTCTGTCAATCTCCTTGTGGCCTGTTCTGTGATTGGAATAATCGCTAGAACTAGTGCAAAACCACAATGGACTTTGTACCCGTACGATGCGCATGCACATTACGGAGCATGCGCATGCACAGATTAGCCATTTTTTTTCAACTGATTGCTACGCAGCGAACAACGGCAGCAAGCGATCAACTCGGAATGACCCCCTATATACATAGAAACATGGATTTTTACTGCAGGAATTATGGTTAGTTTAGGGGTATCGGTTAGGGTCAACAGAGGTGTAGCTAGGGGTCCAAGCGCCCCTGGCAAAGTAAGGGACTGGCGCCCCCCCTTTCGATAAAGCATTGCAGTCCATTGGCGGTTACCATGTTGGAGCCACAGCAACTGACCCCCTCCCCCACACGCTGCCCTACATCATCGGCTGGGATTCACTGTTGGTGTGAAGCCACTGGGAACATTCTGGTAGCATTAGCAGCAGTCTGTGTCATAGATAGGGAAGGCAGAAGGTTAACTAGCTAATAGCAGTCTGTTGGCAGCAGAGGCTGGGCGGGGGGCTGAGAATGAGCCAACGCTGATCAGTGTCCAGTCTGCTCAGACAAAAATATTTTGTGATCAGGGCTGGTTCTAGACCAAAGGAGCCAATGGCAAAAATTTCCTTTGGCACCCCCCCCCCCACACACACACACATACACACACACACACACACACACACACAAACACACACACACACACACACACACACACACACACCAAAAAAGAACATATCCCAGTTTAACATAACGCTATGTGGTGCAAGGTGTGGAGCTGGTCACTTGTATCAGACCTCTGACATTTGCCTTTTCACCCATATTGCATACTTTTTCTTGCAGGTTGTGTCTTAATTCAAGAAGTGTTCTAAGTACTTCAGCTTAGTATCTTTACTGACCCCTCTTTACCCCACACTACATAACTGACCCCTCTATACCCTACACTACATCACTGACCTTTCTATAACCATCACTGCATTACTGACCCCTCTATACAGTACACTGACCTCTATATACCTGCTAGTACATCCCTGATGCCTATATTCCCTAAGCTAAATCCCTGACGCCTCTATTCCCTACGCTACATCCCTGACGCCTCTATTCCCTATGCTACATCCCTGACGCCTCTATACCCTACGCTACATCCCTGATGACTCTATTCCCTACGCTACATTCCTGATGCCTCTATAACCTACGCTACATCCCTGACGCCTCTATACTCTACGCTACATCCCTGACGCCTCTATACAGTACAATGCATTACTGATCCCTCTAGACCATACATCCTCATTACATCAGAGAGATAGTGAAACACTGGAAAAAATAAGGATAAAGTGGACTACAGAAACTGATGCTCTAAACAAAGGAGAGAGAGAGAAAAGCACAAGGGAAAGTGGGCAATCGGAACACCATAGAGAGAGGAGAGATAGAAATGCCTGAAAAAGTAAAGGGGGTTGGGTATGGCATCCGGCGCTCGGGATTCCAGCAGTCACATGATACCTAATCCTAATCCTAACCCTCTGGGGGGGTGGCGGATAGGGCTAACCCTCAGGGGGTGGCAGCTAGGACTAACCCCCCCCCCCTCCTAGTGCCTTCCCTAACACCCCCTCCCCCGGTCCTAACCCTCCCTCCAATACTCGCCTTCGGGATGTTGGCTGTCTGTGTGCCGGCACCAGTCTCCCAAGTGGTGTCAGGATTCCAACATCGGTCAAATGACCGCCGGTATACCGTCTGCCGGGATGGTAAATGTATCCTGAGGACAGGTAGTGAGTGTGGAGGGATAGGTGGTTCAGTAAAATGTAACAGCTCAAACTGCGATCATTCACTGATAAATTGATTTATAGCTCTCCCTTTTTAACCATTGCAGTCATAAAAGCAATGTTTTTTAAACTTTTAAATAAAGCTTGTTAGCATCCCCAGCACACTGTATATGCTGGGAGATGTAGTTCTCAATATGAAAACATTTAATTACTGTATGAACTCTAATTCCCCAACTGAAACCTCTCACAAACACACACTCCTAAATCTAGTACACACACACATTTCCCCAGTACTGACAACTCTCATCACTTCCACACACTGACAACTCCCTCCTGCTCCTCTCCCCACTGACACTGACAGCTCCCTCACAGTCACACACATCCTCCACCCCCCCACCCCCCACCCCACACACACACTGATAGCACACATGCACAAATCCCCCCCTCCTCGACACTAACTGTCACGGACTGCTTGGGCAGCAGGTGGCAGGCTCTGACTTGAAGTGCTGAAATTCAACAGCTCTCTCGAACTTGCAAGGCATGGCTGTGCAGCTGTCTCCAGCCATCTCCTTGCCCACTGTGTAATTTGTGGCGTTCTCTGATGTTCCCCGCTCTGCCTCTACAACCGGCACATAATGTACAGCAGTGGTGACTCCTGAGTATGGGCCTGGAGAACTCCGCCTACCGGGGGGTAGGGATTAATAATTTCAAAGGGGCAGAGCTAGGAGTGAAGCAGTGGACAGCAGTTGAGGGGCGTTTCAAACTGTAACAGGGTTGGGACAATTTCAGTATCCTTCCCTCACCGTCTAATTGGTCAGTCCCACACTGATTGCCATAGCGCCCTTTCGAGACTGCAGAACTCTATCCCTTAGCCACGGTTGGCACAGCTGGATGGTGCCCCTGGCAAGTGCCATCCTGGCCAAGGGGTAGATACGCCCCTGAGGGTCAGGGCCAGAAACAGAAATCTCGGGGCCCAGTACACTGATATCTCTGGGGCCCCCTCAACCCCCCCTTAACTTGGCAGAGGGATCTTTAAAAAAAAATGGAGCCTTTGACTCGGACCGTCAGTGAGGCCGGCAGGTGGTTTTCATACTGGGCTATCCAGCTCTTCGGTGGCGGTGGCAGGGACATTCAGAAAAGGGCCAGCACAGCAACATGCATAATAATGGCAATACAGTATGGACCACAGGGACTGGACAAAGTGATGGGGTAAAAGGAGGGGGGAGGGTTTAGTTGGCCTGTTAATTGTTTTCCTGCTTAAATTGAGCAGTTGGTGGATACACTTTAAAAAGCAATATTGGCACTGTGGCCCCATTATTTCTGTTCTTAATACTTGGAGCCCTGAACAAGTGTCCCCTTTGTCCCCCCTGTCACCGGGCCTGTTCAGGCGTTACCTATGGAGAAGCTGCGACATGACATCCTAGGACACGATACTGCACCATGCATCACCATTATATTTCAGTGTGCCTTGTCAATATTTAAATCTTGTTCTGTGTGACGTGAGTTGTAAATGGTTGAAAATCTCTGTGCTACAGTATCGTCACCATGTAGTTATAACAACACCGCAAAACCACCAAAAGACGTGTTTTGGTAGAGGGACTGCTGGAGGGGCCCATTGGGGCCCCCAGTTTGCTACCCCACCCCAGTATACCTGTGCTGTAGCCAGTGGAAGGGGCACTATCTTCCCGGTGATCTCTTCGGGAAGATGGTGCCGCACATAGAAAGCAAAGACTCTGGCTGCACTCTCCTGCCCTCGCTCTAAGCAAGGTGATCGGGCCACAAAAGGACCCCTGTCGGACCCCTGCCGGACCCCGGCCTGTGGGACACAAAAGGATGCATTGGGGGCGGCATGCGGCCCATGGGTTTGACAACCCTGCCCTAGAGTATCAAAATTTGTTTCACGGCACCCCTAGGCCAAAGTTTTTTTTATTGAGAAATTCAGAAAAAAATATAAAATTAAGTAAATTGTGTTTATAGCATGTCATCCTCAGGTTCAGTTATGTTGTGAGGGAATGGTTTTGCCAATTTAATAAAGTATAAATAATTTTAATTGGTCCTGGACCACCAAACTATGCTACCAGTGCAAGAACCCCAGTTTGGAAACTACTGCCATAAAATAAACCTTTTTTGTTTTTTTTAAACTACATGTAATACACCTTAGAGCTCAGTTCCTAAAAGGTTTTAAACCCTTGCATACAGTAAACTACACATATTTAAAAATCCTACACCGGGCACAAGTGCTCACGGGCCAATTTCATGGCAGTCTCGGATAGGAGGGCATTGTGGATTCACCAAGGGAATGCTGATGCTGACTCCAAGAAGAAAGGGAGTCTCTTCCCTATGAAGGTGAAGCCTTGTTTGGCGACGGCCTAGTTAATTTGATCTCGGCAGCTCCCGCAGGTAAGTCATCCTTCTTGCCCTATGTTCCCTCTCAACGGATGAAGACGCATCATTATCTGACGCAGTCATTTCGGCCCAATAGATATGCAAGAAGTTAAGATTCCCCTTTCTTTGCAGGTAGAGGAAGGAAAAGAGGGAAGAGGTCTGTAGCCTCTTCAAGATCGCAGGAGCAGAGATCGTCCTCTGCTTCTGCCAAATCCACTGCATGACGCTGGGGCTCTCTTGCAGGAGCCCGCACCAGTGGGGGGCACGTCTAAAACTCTTCAGTCAGTTCTGAATTCATTCGGACCTGGACTCGTGGGTTTTACAAATAGTGTCCCAAGGGTACAAACTGGGGTTTCAAGACGTTCCCCCTCACCGATTGTTCAAATCAGCCTTAGTCAGCAGGGAGAAGGTTTTTATTCAAGCCTCTTCGTGGTCCCGAAGCCGGACGGCTCAGTCAGACCAATCTTAAATCTGAAATCCCTTAATTTCTACCTAAAGAAATTCAATTTCAAGATGGAATCTCTCAGGGTAGTGATCTCCAGTCCGGGGGATAAAGGAGATTTCATGGTTTTGGTAGACATAAAGGATGCCTACTTATATGTTCCCATTTAGCCACTGCATCAAGCTACCTGAGGTTTGCAATTCAGGATTGTCATTACCAATTTCAGACGTTGCCGTTTGGTCTGTCCACGGCTCCGAGGATTTTCACCAGGGTGATGGCGGAAATGATGGTTCTCCTTCGCAAGCAAGGAGTCACAATTATCCCGTACTTGGATGATCTCCTGATAAAGGCGAGATCCAGGGACCAGTTGGTGCAAAACATCTACTCTCCCTGACAGTTCTTCAACAACATGGTTGGCTCCTAAACTTGCCAAAATCGCAGTTGGTCCCAATGACGCGGTTGTTGTTTTTGGGAGTGATACTGGACACAGAAGAGGTTTTCTTCTAGTGGAAAGGCTCTGGAGATCCAGAGTCTGGTCAAACAAATTCTGAAACCAGCAAGAGTGTTAATCCATCAATGCATTCAGTTGCTGGGGAAGATGGTTGCGGCCTACGAGGCCATTCAGTTTGGCAGGTTCCATGCCAGAGTGTTCCAGTGGGACCTGTTGGACAAGTGGTCCGGATCCCACCTACACATGCACCGGAGGATAATCCTGTCTTCCAAGACCAGAATCTCACTCCATTGGTGGCTGCACAGTTCTCACCACCTAGAGGGGCGATGGTTCGGGATCCAGGACGGGATCCTAGGGACCACGGATGCAACCCTCCGAGGCTGGAGAGCAGTCACACAGGGGGAAAACATCCAAGGAAGATGGTCAAGTCTTCCTTGGATGTTTTCATCTCCACATAAATGTTCTGGAGTTAAGGGCCATTTAATAACTGCAGACACAGTACGCACTGGGACGGGTGCCCAGCATCCTCTACGGACTAAGAGAAAAGGATTTACCGGTAGGTATTAAAATCCTATTTTCTCTAACGTCCTAGAGGATGCTGTGGACTCCGTAAGGACCATGGGGATAGACGGGCTCCGCAGGAGACATGGGCACTTTAAGAAAGACTTTAGTTCTGGGTGTGCACTGGCTCCTCCCTCTATGCCCCTCCTCCAGAACTCAGTTTGATACTGTACCCAGTGGAGACTGGGTGCTTTTCAGGAGCTCTCCTGAGCTTTCTGACAGAAAGTATTTTGTTAGGTTTTTAATTTTCAGGGAGCACTGCTGGCAACAGACTCCCTCATCGAGGGACTGAGGGGAGAGAAGCAGCCCTACTCTCTGAGTTGCAAGGTCCTGCTTCTTAGGCTACTGGACACCATTAGCTCCAGTGGGATTGGTACGCAGGATCTCACCCTCGCCGTCCGTCCCAGAGCCGCGCCGCCGTCCCCCTCGCAGAGCCGGAAGATAGAAGCCGGGTGAGTATGAGAAGAAAAGTAGACTTCAGAGGCGGCAGAAGACTTCATGATCTTCACTGAGGTAACGCACAGCACTGCAGCTGTGCGCCTTTGCTCCCATACACCTCACATACTCCGGTCACTGTAAGGGTGCAGGGCGCAGGGGGGGCGCCCTGGGCAGCAATATAAACCTCTTTCGCAAAAATATAACATATATACAGCTGGGCACTTTATATATGTATAAGCCCCCGCCAATTTTACAGTTAAAGCGGGACAGACGCCCGCCTCCGAGGGGGCGGGGCTTCTCCCTCAGCACTCACCAGCGCCATTTTTTCTCCACAGCACTGCTGAGAGGAAGCACCCCGGACTCTACCCTGCTTATACCACGTTAGACAAGAGGGTTGAAAAAAGGGGTGGGGGGGGCACATAATTCGCAAATTACATACAGCAGCACTACTGGGCAAACATTAAGTTACTGTTTTATTCCTGGGTTATATAGCGCTGGGGGGTGTGCTGGCATACTCTCTCTCTGTCTCTCCAAAGGGCCTTGTGGGGAAACTGTCTTCAGAAAAAGCATTCCCTGTGTGTGTAGTGTGTCGGTACACGTGTGTCGACATGTCTGAGGAAGAAGGCTATATTAGAGAGGAGCGGGAGCAAATGAATGTGGTGTCTCCGCCGACAGCTGATTGGATGGATATGTGGAATGTTTTAAATGCTAGTGTAAACTCATTGCACAAAAGATTAGACAAGGCAGAAGCTTTGGGACAGTCAGGGTTTCAACCCATGCCTGATCCTATGTTGCAGGGACTGTCAGGGTCTCATAAGCGCCCACTATCCCAGATTGTTGACACAGATACCGACACGGATTCTGACTCCAGTGTCGATTACGATGATGCAAAGTTACAGCCAAAATTGGCAAAATCCATTCGATTTATGATTATGGCAATAAAAGATGTTTTGCACATCACAGAGGAACCCCCTGTCGCTGACAAGAGGGTACATATGTACAAGGGAAAGAAGCCTGAGGTAACCTTTCCCCCCTCACACGAGCTGAACGAGTTATGTGAAAAAGCTTGGGAATCTCCAGATAAAAGACTGCAGATTTCCAAAAGGATTCTTATGGCGTATCCTTTCCCATCAACGGATAGGTTACGATGGGAATCCTCCCCTAGGGTGGACAAAGCATTAACACGCTTATCCAAGAAGGTAGCCCTCCCGTCCCAGGATACGGCTACCCTCAAAGAGTGTGCTGACCGCAAACAGGAGATTACCCTGAAGTCCATTTATACACATTCAGGTACCTTACTCAGACCGGCAATTGCGTCGGCCTGGGTGTGTAGTGCTGTAGCGGCATGGACAAATACCTTATCTGAGGGGATGGATAGCCTAGACAAGGATACTATTTTATTGACCCTGGGGCATATAAGAGATGCTGTCCTATATATGTGTGTATGCAAACTACAGGTGGTGCTGCAGGGCCCACACCCTTTTACTTGTCTTGTAGAGCAGCTCTGAAGCTGTTACAGTGCCCAGCTGCTGCAAGAAATCAGCTTGAATGCTTCAGGGGCTTGGGCATGGCCAACATGAGCCCCACACCGAAGGAGGGTGGGGGTGTTTAATGCAAACTTGGGGTTATACAAGCGCCGCAAAAGGCCGCCATGCCCTGCATGCCCCTTTTCTCTTTTCATATACAGATGAGGGTTCCAGCCAACTTTGGCCCACTGCTTGGATGACATCACCGTATGCAAATCCGTCTGCTGCAGACCTTCCCCCAGGAATGCTTGCAATAGTTGTTGCATATGGTTTAATGTCTGAGGGTGCTTCAGTATTAGGCAGCCTTCCGCCCTCCCATGTTCATCTGAAAAGATGTGGTCTCCCTGCAGTTGTTGTCCCCAGACGAGAGTTCCCTTGTGCTTCCTCAGTTAAATCTCCTTAACTTGACGGGGGTGTGCCCGAGCAGCCGCCCTCCCCAGCCCTATCCCAACACATACTTATCTTGCATATGAGATCTCTTGATCATGAAGATAGTTCTCACAGGTTGAGGTTCATCCTGGCCCCGCTCCCCGATGGAGAGCGCTGATGGGGACAGCAGCGGGGCTTCAGCAGAAGGGTGAGTATGTGTGGCCAGAGACCTCCCTTCCCATGTGCAGGCCTGCAGAGTCTGCCACGCAGGATGGGGCATGTGGCACTCTCCCTCCCAGGGGCTCTTCCAGATGTAGCTCCTCAGCAGTATTTTTCCCGGGCTGCGCGGCGCTCTCCCCGACTGGCATCCGCCCTGGAACACTGCCTTCCTCAACGCAACATCAGCAGGGGGCCCTGGCCTCATCACCATCCCAGGTCTTTCTCATGTATGTATCATGTATGTGTGTGTGATATATGTATGAATCATATATGTTTGTGATATATATATATATATATATATATATTAGAGATGAGCGGGTTCGGTTTCTTTGAATCCGAACCCGCACGAACTTCACTTTTTTTTTTCACGGGTCCGAGCGACTCGGATCTTCCCGCCTTGCTCGGTTAACCCGAGCGCGCCCGAACGTCATCATGACGCTGTCGGATTCTCGCGAGACTCGGATTCTATATAAGGAGCCGCGCGTCGCCGCCATTTTCACACGTGCATTGAGATTGATAGGGAGAGGACGTGGCTGGCGTCCTCTCTATTAGAATAGATTAGAAGAGAGAGAGAGAGAGAGAGATTGTGCAGACAGAGTTTACCACAGTGACCAGTGCAGTTGTTGTTAAGTTAACTTTTATTTAATATATCCGTTCTCTGCTATATCCGTTCTCTGCCTGAAAAAAACGATACACAGCAGTCACACAGTGTGACTCAGTCTGTGTGCACTCAGCTCAGCCCAGTGTGCTGCACATCAATGTATAAAAGCTTATAATAATTGTGGGGGAGACTGGGGAGCACTGCAGGTTGTTATAGCAGGAGCCAGGAGTACATAATATTATATTAATTTAAAATTAAACAGTGCACACTTTTGCTGCAGGAGTGCCACTGCCAGTGTGACTAGTGGTGACCAGTGCCTGACCACCAGTATAGTAGTATATTGTTGTATACTATCTCTTTATCAACCAGTCTATATTAGCAGCAGACACAGTACAGTGCGGTAGTTCACGGCTGTGGCTACCTCTGTGTCGGCAGTCGGCACTCGGCAGGCAGTCCGTCCATCCATAATTGTATAATTATATACCACCTAACCGTGGTATTTTTTTTTCTTTCTTTATACCGTCGTCATAGTCATACTAGTTGTTACGAGTATACTACTATCTCTTTATCAACCAGTGTACAGTGCGGTAGTTCACGGCTGTGGCTACCTCTGTGTCGGCAGTCGGCAGGCAGTCCGTCCATCCATAATTGTATTATTATAATATATACCACCTAACCGTGGTTTTTTTTTCATTCTTTATACCGTCATAGTGTCATACTAGTTGTTACGAGTATACTACTATCTCTTTATCAACCAGTGTACAGTGCGGTAGTTCACGGCTGTGGCTACCTCTGTGTCGGCAGTCGGCAGGCAGTCCGTCCATCCATAATTGTATTATAATATATACCACCTAACCGTGGTTTTTTTTTCATTCTTTATACCGTCATAGTCAGTCATACTAGTTGTTACGAGTATACTACTATCTCTTTATCAACCAGTGTACAGTGCGGTAGTTCACGGCTGTGGCTACCTCTGTGTCGGCACTCGGCAGGCAGTCCGTCCATCCATAATTGTATTATAATATATACCACCTAACCGTGGTTTTTTTTTCATTCTTTATACCGTCATAGTGTCATACTAGTTGTTACGAGTATACTACTATCTCTTTATCAACCAGTGTACAGTGCGGTAGTTCACGGCTGTGGCTACCTCTGTGTCGGCAGTCGGCAGGCAGTCCGTCCATCCATAATTGTATTATAATATATACCACCTAACCGTGGTTTTTTTTTCATTCTTTATACCGTCATAGTCAGTCATACTAGTTGTTACGAGTATACTACTATCTCTTTATCAACCAGTGTACAGTGCGGTAGTTCACGGCTGTGGCTACCTCTGTGTCGGCAGTCGGCAGGCAGTCCGTCCATCCATAATTGTATTATAATATATACCACCTAACCGTGGTTTTTTTTTCATTCTTTATACCGTCATAGTCAGTCATACTAGTTGTTACGAGTATACTACTATCTCTTTATCAACCAGTGTACAGTGCGGTAGTTCACGGCTGTGGCTACCTCTGTGTCGGAACTCGGCAGGCAGTCCGTCCATCCATAATTGTATTACAATATATACCACCTAACCGTGGTTTTTTTTTCATTCTTTATACCGTCATAGTCAGTCATACTAGTTGTTACGAGTATACTACTATCTCTTTATCAACCAGTGTACAGTGCGGTAGTTCACGGCTGTGGCTACCTCTGTGTCGGCAGTCGGCAGGCAGTCCGTCCATCCATAATTGTATTATTATAATATATACCACCTAACCGTGGTTTTTTTTTCATTCTTTATACCGTCATAGTGTCATACTAGTTGTTACGAGTATACTACTATCTCTTTATCAACCAGTGTACAGTGCGGTAGTTCACGGCTGTGGCTACCTCTGTGTCGGCAGTCGGCAGGCAGTCCGTCCATCCATAATTGTATTATAATATATACCACCTAACCGTGGTTTTTTTTTTCATTCTTTATACCGTCATAGTCAGTCATACTAGTTGTTACGAGTATACTACTATCTCTTTATCAACCAGTGTACAGTGCGGTAGTTCACGGCTGTGGCTACCTCTGTGTCGGAACTCGGCAGGCAGTCCGTCCATCCATAATTGTATTACAATATATACCACCTAACCGTGGTTTTTTTTTCATTCTTTATACCGTCATAGTCAGTCATACTAGTTGTTACGAGTATACTACTATCTCTTTATCAACCAGTGTACAGTGCGGTAGTTCACGGCTGTGGCTACCTCTGTGTCGGAACTCGGCAGGCAGTCCGTCCATCCATAATTGTATTATTATAATATATACCACCTAACCGTGGTTTTTTTTTCATTCTTTATACCGTCATAGTGTCATACTAGTTGTTACGAGTATACTACTATCTCTTTATCAACCAGTGTACAGTGCGGTAGTTCACGGCTGTGGCTACCTCTGTGTCGGCAGTCGGCAGGCAGTCCGTCCATCCATAATTGTATTATAATATATACCACCTAACCGTGGTTTTTTTTTCATTCTTTATACCGTCATAGTCAGTCATACTAGTTGTTACGAGTATACTACTATCTCTTTATCAACCAGTGTACAGTGCGGTAGTTCACGGCTGTGGCTACCTCTGTGTCGGAACTCGGCAGGCAGTCCGTCCATCCATAATTGTATTACAATATATACCACCTTACCGTGGTTTTTTTTTCATTCTTTATACCGTCATAGTCAGTCATACTAGTTGTTACGAGTATACTACTATCTCTTTATCAACCAGTGTACAGTGCGGTAGTTCACGGCTGTGGCTACCTCTGTGTCGGAACTCGGCAGGCAGTCCGTCCATCCATAATTGTATTACAATATATACCACCTAACCGTGGTTTTTTTTTCATTCTTTATACCGTCATAGTCAGTCATACTAGTTGTTACGAGTATACTACTATCTCTTTATCAACCAGTGTACAGTGCGGTAGTTCACGGCTGTGGCTACCTCTGTGTCGGCAGTCGGCAGGCAGTCCGTCCATCCATAATTGTATTATAATATATACCACCTAACCGTGGTTTTTTTTTAATTCTTTATACCGTCATAGTCAGTCATACTAGTTGTTACGAGTATACTACTATCTCTTTATCAACCAGTGTACAGTGCGGTAGTTCACGGCTGTGGCTACCTCTGTGTCGGAACTCGGCAGGCAGTCCGTCCATCCATAATTGTATTACATTATATACCACCTAACCGTGGTTTTTTTTTCATTCTTTATACCGTCATAGTCAGTCATACTAGTTGTTACGAGTATACTACTATCTCTTTATCAACCAGTGTACAGTGCGGTAGTTCACGGCTGTGGCTACCTCTGTGTCGGAACTCGGCAGGCAGTCCGTCCATCCATAATTGTATTACAATATATACCACCTAACCGTGGTTTTTTTATACCACCTAACCGTGGCAGTCCGTCCATAATTGTATACTAGTATCCAATCCATCCATCTCCATTGTTTACCTGAGGTGCCTTTTAGTTCTGCCTATAAAATATGGAGAACAAAAAAGTTGAGGTTCCAAAATTAGGGAAAGATCAAGATCCACTTCCACCTCGTGCTGAAGCTGCTGCCACTAGTCATGGCCGAGACGATGAAATGCCAGCAACGTCGTCTGCCAAGGCCGATGCCCAATGTCATAGTACAGAGCATGTCAAATCCAAAACACCAAATATCAGAAAAAAAAGGACTCCAAAACCTAAAATAAAATTGTCGGAGGAGAAGCGTAAACTTGCCAATATGCCATTTACCACACGGAGTGGCAAGGAACGGCTGAGGCCCTGGCCTATGTTCATGGCTAGTGGTTCAGCTTCACATGAGGATGGAAGCACTCAGCCTCTCGCTAGAAAAATGAAACGACTCAAGCTGGCAAAAGCACAGCAAAGAACTGTGCGTTCTTCGAAATCCCAAATCCACAAGGAGAGTCCAATTGTGTCGGTTGCGATGCCTGACCTTCCCAACACTGGATGTGAAGAGCATGCGCCTTCCACCATTTGCACGCCCCCTGCAAGTGCTGGAAGGAGCACCCGCAGTCCAGTTCCTGATAGTGAGATTGAAGATGTCAGTGTTGAAGTCCACCAGGATGCGGAGGATATGGGTGTTGCTGGCGCTGGGGAGGAAATTGACCAGGAGGATTCTGATGGTGAGGTGGTTTGTTTAAGTCAGGCACCCGGGGAGACACCTGTTGTCCGTGGGAGGAATATGGCTGTTGACATGCCAGGTGAAAATACCAAAAAAATCAGCTCTTCGGTGTGGAGGTATTTCACCAGAAATGCGGACAACAGGTGTCAAGCCGTGTGTTCCCTTTGTCAAGCTGTAATAAGTAGGGGTAAGGACGTTAACCACCTCGGAACATCCTCCCTTATACGTCACCTGCAGCGCATTCATAATAAGTCAGTGACAAGTTCAAAAACTTTGGGTGACAGCGGAAGCACTCCACTGACCAGTAAATCCCTTCCTCTTGTAACCAAGCTCACGCAAACCACTCCACCAACTCCCTCAGTGTCAATTTCCTCCTTCCCCAGGAATGCCAATAGTCCTGCAGGCCATGTCACTGGCAATTCTGACGATTCCTCTCCTGCCTGGGATTCCTCCGATGCATCCTTGCGTGTAACGCCTACTGCTGCTGGCGCTGCTGTTGTTGCTGCTGGGAGTCGATGGTCATCCCAGAGGGGAAGTCGTAAGACCACTTTTACTACTTCCACCAAGCAATTGACTGTCCAACAGTCATTTGCGAGGAAGATTAAATATCACAGCAGTCATCCTACTGCAAAGCGGATAACTGAGGCCTTGACATCCTGGGTGGTGAGAAACGTGGTTCCGGTATCCATCATTACTGCAGAGCCAACTAGAGACTTGTTGGAGGTACTGTGTCCCCGGTACCAAATACCATCTAGGTTCCATTTCTCTAGGCAGGCGATACCGAAAATGTACACAGACCTCAGAAAAAGAGTCACCAGTGTCCTAAAAAATGCAGCTGTACCCAATGTCCACTTAACCACGGACATGTGGACAAGTGGAGCAGGGCAGGGTCAGGACTATATGACTGTGACAGCCCACTGGGTAGATGTATGGACTCCCGCCGCAAGAACAGCAGCGGCGGCACCAGTAGCAGCATCTCGCAAACGCCAACTCGTTCCTAGGCAGGCTACGCTTTGTATCACCGGTTTCCAGAATACGCACACAGCTGAAAACCTCTTACGGCAACTGAGGAAGATCATTGCGGAATGGCTTACCCCAATTGGACTCTCCTGTGGATTTGTGGCATCGGACAACGCCAGCAATATTGTGCGTGCATTACATCTGGGCAAATTCCAGCACGTCCCATGTTTTGCACATACCTTGAATTTGGTGGTGCAGAATTTTTTAAAAAACGACAGGGGCGTGCAAGAGATGCTGGCGGTGGCCAGAAAAATTGCGGGACACTTTCGGCGTACAGGCAGCACGTACAGAAGACTGGAGCACCACCAAAAACGCCTGAACCTGCCCTGCCATCATCTGAAGCAGGAGGTGGTAACGAGGTGGAATTCAACCCTCTATATGCTTCAGAGGTTGGAGGAGCAGCAAAAGGCCATTCAAGCCTATACAACTGACCACGATATAGGAGGTGGAATGCACCTGTCTCAAGCGCAGTGGAGAATGATTTCAACGTTGTGCAAGGTTCTGCAACCTTTTGAACTTGCCACACGTGAAGTCAGTTCAGACACTGCCAGCCTGAGTCAGGTCATTCCCCTCATCAGGCTTTTGCAGAAGAAGCTGGAGACATTGAAGGAGGAGCTAAGACAGAGCGATTCCGCTAGGCATGTGGGACTTGTGGATGGAGCCCTTAATTCGCTTAACAAGGATTCACGGGTGGTCAATCTGTTGAAATCAGAGCACTACATTTTGGCCACCGTGCTCGATCCTAGATTTAAAACCTACCTTGGATCTCTCTTTCCGGCGCACACAAGTCTGCTGGGTTTCAAAGACCTGCTGGTGAGAAAATTGTCAAGTCAAGCGGAACGCGACCTGTCAACATCTCCTCCTTCACATTCTCCCGCAACTGGGGGTGCGAGGAAAAGGCTCAGAATTCCGAGCCCACCCGCTGGCGGTGATGCAGGGCAGTCTGGAGCGACTGCTGATGCTGACATCTGGTCCGGACTGAAGGACCTGACAACCATTACGGACATGTCGTCTACTGTCACTGCATATGATTCTATCACCATTGATAGAATGGTGGAGGATTATATAAGTGACCGCATCCAAGTAGGCACGTCACACAGTCCGTACTTATACTGGCAGGAAAAAGAGGCAATTTGGAGGCCCTTGCACAAACTGGCTTTATTCTACCTAAGTTGCCCTCCCACAAGTGTGTACTCCGAAAGAGTGTTTAGTGCCGCCGCTCACCTTGTCAGCAATCGGCGTACGAGGTTACATCCAGAAAATGTGGAGAAGATGATGTTCATTAAAATGAATTATAATCAATTCCTCCGCGGAGACATTGACCAGCAGCAATTGCCTCCACAAAGTACACAGGGAGCTGACATGGTGGATTCCAGTGGGGACGAATTGATAATCTGTGAGGAGGGGGATGTACACGGTGATATATCGGAGGATGATGATGAGGTGGACATCTTGCCTCTGTAGAGCCAGTTTGTGCAAGGAGAGATTAATTGCTTCTTTTTTGGTGGGGGTCCAAACCAACCCGTCATTTCAGTCACAGTCGTGTGGCAGACCCTGTCACTGAAATGATGGGTTGGTTAAAGTGTGCATGTCCTGTTTTGTTTATACAACATAAGGGTGGGTGGGAAGGGCCCAAGGACAATTCCATCTTGCACCTCTTTTTTCTTTTATTTTTCTTTGCGTCATGTGCTGTTTGGGGAGGGTTTTTTGGAAGGGACATCCTGCGTGACACTGCAGTGCCACTCCTAGATGGGCCCGGTGTTTGTGTCGGCCACTAGGGTCGCTTATCTTTCTCACACAGTCAGCTACCTCATTGCGCCTCTTTTTTTCTTTGCGTCATGTGCTGTTTGGGGAGGGTTTTTTGGAAGGGACATCCTGCGTGACACTGCAGTGCCACTCCTAGATGGGCCCGGTGTTTGTGTCGGCCACTAGGGTCGCTTATCTTTCTCACACAGTCAGCTACCTCATTGCGCCTCTTTTTTTCTTTGCGTCATGTGCTGTTTGGGGAGGGTTTTTTGGAAGGGACATCCTGCGTGACACTGCAGTGCCACTCCTAGATGGGCCCGGTGTTTGTGTCGGCCACTAGGGTCGCTTATCTTTCTCACACAGTCAGTTACCTCATTGCGCCTCTTTTTTTCTTTGCGTCATGTGCTGTTTGGGGAGGGTTTTTTGGGAGGGACATCCTGCGTGACACTGCAGTGCCACTCCTAGATGGGCCCGGTGTTTGTGTCGGCCACTAGGGTCGCTTATCTTTCTCACACAGTCAGCTACCTCATTGCGCCTCTTTTTTTCTTTGCGTCATGTGCTGTTTGGGGAGGGTTTTTTGGAAGGGACATCCTGCGTGACACTGCAGTGCCACTCCTAGATGGGCCAGGTGTTTGTGTCGGCCACTAGGGTCGCTAATCTTACTCACACAGCTACCTCATTGCGCCTCTTTTTTTCTTTGCATCATGTGCTGTTTGGGGAGGGTTTTTTGGAAGGGACATCCTGCGTGACACTGCAGTGCCACTCCTAGATGGGCCCGGTGTTTGTGTCGGCCACTAGGGTCGCTAATCTTGTCATGTGCTGTTTGGGGAGGGTTTTTTGGAAGGGACATCCTGCGTGACACTGCAGTGCCACTCCTAGATGGGCCCGGTGTTTGTGTCGGCCACTAGGGTCGCTTATCTTTCTCACACAGTCAGCTACCTCATTGCGCCTCTTTTTTTCTTTGCGTCATGTGCTGTTTGGGGAGGGTTTTTTGGAAGGGACATCCTGCGTGACACTGCAGTGCCACTCCTAGATGGGCCCGGTGTTTGTGTCGGCCACTAGGGTCGCTTATCTTTCTCACACAGTCAGCTACCTCATTGCGCCTCTTTTTTTCTTTGCGTCATGTGCTGTTTGGGGAGGGTTTTTTGGGAGGGACATCCTGCGTGACACTGCAGTGCCACTCCTAGATGGGCCCGGTGTTTGTGTCGGCCACTAGGGTCGCTAATCTTACTCACACAGCTACCTCATTGCGCCTCTTTTTTTCTTTGCGTCATGTGCTGTTTGGGGAGGGTTTTTTGGAAGGGACATCCTGCGTGACACTGCAGTGCCACTCCTAGATGGGCCAGGTGTTTGTGTCGGCCACTAGGGTCGCTGAGCTTAGTCATCCAGCGACCTCGGTGCAAATTTTAGGACTAAAAATAATATTGTGAGGTGTAAGGTGTTCAGAATAGACTGAAAATGAGTGTTAATTATGGTTATTGAGGTTAATAATACTATGGGATCAAAATGACCCCCAAATTCAATGTTTTAAGCTGTTTTTTAGGGTTTTTTGAAAAAACCACCCGAATCCAAAACACACCCGAATCCGACAAAAAAAATTCGGTGAGGTTTTGCCAAAACGCGGTCGAACCCAAAACACGTCCGCGGAACCGAACCCAAAACCAAAACACAAAACCCGAAAAATTTCAGGCGCTCATCTCTAATATATATATGTATCTATCTATCTATCTATCTATCTATCTATCTATCTATCTATCTATCTATCTATCTATCTATCTATCTATCTATCTATCTATCTATCTATCGTATGTGTGTGTATATATATGTATCTATCATGTATGTATGTATGTATGTATGTATCTATCTTGTATGTATGTGTTCTATCTATCTATCTATCTATCTATCTATCGTGTGTGTGATATATGTATGTATCTATCATGTATGTGTTAAATGTATGTATCACACCTTCCTCTATACATATACATACATACATACATACATACATACACACACCTATATCTGTACGTACACTGACATACACACACCAACATCTATACATAAACACGCTTACCCCTAAACGTACACCAACGTACCCACACCTGCATCTATACCTACACATGCTGACACGTGGACGTACACCGGCTTACCCACATGTGAATCTATACATACATGTGCTGACACCTGGACATACACTGATGTACCCACACCTAACATCTATACATACACATGCTAACACCTGGACGTATACAGACGTACCCACATTTGCATCCATGCATATATAGATGTAGGTGTGTGTACGTCAGTGTACGTCCAGGTGTCAACGCGTGTATGTATAGATGCAGGTGTGGGTACGTCTGTGTATGTCCAGGTGTCAGAATGTGTATGTATAGATGCAGGTGTGGGAACGTCAGTGTAGGTTCAGGTGTCAGCGCGTGTATGTATAGATGCAGGTGCTTGTATGTCCAGATGTCAGTGCATGTATGTATAGATGCAAGTGTGGGTACGTCGGTGTATGTCCATTTGTCAGCGCGTGTATATATAGATGCAGGTGATTGTATGTTGGTGTATGTCCAGGTGTCAGCATGTGTATGTATAGATGCAGGTGTGGGAATGTTGGTGTATGTCCAGGTGTCAGGGCGTGTATGTATGGATATTAGGTGTGGGTACATCAGTGTATGTCCAGGTGTTAGCGCATGTATGTATAGATGCAGGATAATAATCACACAGCGTGCCCCCCACCAACCACAAACCTCACCCACCCCCCTGTATGACATAAACACCGCTAATTCCACTTACACACAATAATTTCAGTTTGCGACCAGGAGCCGGCAATGTATGTGCACCCAAATGAAGCCACTGTACATGCCCTGCAGGCTGCTATGTACTGCACAGGTGCAACAAATGTAAATGCCCTATCTTTAAAATGGGCATATTTTACTAAATTAAAAAAACCTGTAACTTTCTGTAAAACCTTAACCCCAAAAGGCACTACACTAACATCGGGGTGTAGAGTTGGATCTTGATCCAAGGCACCAACAGGCTAAAGCTTTGACTGTTCCCAGGATGCCTTGCACCGCCTCCTCTATAACCCTGCCCAGTGGCGTAACTAGACCTTTGTGGGCCCCATAGCAAAATTCTGAATGGGCCCACCAGCACTCAACAAGAATGAGTGGCGTTTGGGGTCAGAAAAGTAGAGGGGAAGGGGTCTGACAGAGTAGGGGGCAGGACATGAATGAATAGAAACTGAGGTGTCCATTATATAAAGAAATACAGTATGTGTGTCTGTGTGTATATCACACACACACACACACACATATAAGGGAAATTCAAATGCCCTCAATTATTGCGCACATTACACTCTGGTTTAGGTGCACAAAGCACCTAAACCTGAATAAAGTAATGGGCGCGATCATGAAAAGACACCGTTTGGTTGCCCAAATGGGTCTCTTTGCACACATTTCAGCTTGTTTCCCCTGGGGGTAGCGAGCTGAAATAAACATGTCGCACCCGTTGTCAGCAACATTAGAATAGCTGCTGACGGGCACGATTGAGGGAGGAAAGGGACATTTGAATCCAGCCCATAGATGCAATGTGAATATGTAATTTGTACCTTCCTATCTTAAAATGTATATAGTAGTGTTTACACTAGAGGTCTTTCCGAACCCCCTAATCCTAACATTGTAATTTGCTTTAGGGCGCACCTCCAATTAGTCTAGTGTTTCGTATTTTCACATTAAATACTTTCTTGCATTGGTTGGTTAAAGATTAGATCGTATATTTTTCTAGATATAGCTGTGCATAGTCTACAAGGCTACATGCTTCTCCCCTAACTAGAGATGTGCAGCGGGCATTTTTCGTGTTTCATGTTTTGGTTTTGGTTTCGGATCCGCAGTTGTGTTTTGGATACGGACGCGTTTTGGCAAAACCACCCTTTCGGGTTTTGTATTCGGGTGATTTTTTTTTAAAACCTCAAACAGCTAAAATCATAGAATTTGGGGGTAATTTTGATCCTATAGTATTAAGCTCAATAACCATAATTTCTACTCCTTTCCAGTCTATTCTGAACACCTCACACCTCCCAATATTATTTTTAGTCCTAAAATTTGCACCAAGGTCCCTGGATGACTAAGCTAAGCGACCCAAGTGGGCAGCACAAACACCTGGCCCATCTAGGAGTGGCACTGCAGTGTCAGACAGGATGGCACTTAAAAAAATAGCCCCAAACAGCACATGATGCAAAGATAAATAAAAAAAGAGGCGCAAGATGAAATTGTAGTGTGTCTCTCCTGCTCAGTGTCAGTTCTCAGTAGTATCCTCATCAGTGCTCAGTATCACTGCTCATTGTCTTGTGCTGCAATGTGGTGCTCAGTATACTAGAGTACATTACTAATAGTCCAGTGCTGCATCTTGCTGCTCAGTGTCAGTTCTAGTATCCTCATCAGTGCTCAGTATCACTGCTCATTGTCTTGTGCTGCATTGTGGTGCTCAGTATACTACAGAACATTACTAATAGTCCAGTGCTGCATCTGGCTGCTCAGTGTCAGTTCTAGTAATCTCATCAGTGCTCCGTATCACTGCTCATTGTCTTGTGGTGCTCAGTATACTACAGTACATTACTAATACTCCAGTGTCTTGTGCCGCATATGGCTGCTGTAGGGTGCTGTGGTAGTGTCCTGTCACTGTGCATATGTCATCATTCCAGTCACAGTGATATCTGGTATCTATCTAGTGGTATCTAATTCCAGACATTACCACCGTCTAATTCCAGATATATTACTGGCATATAATTCCACACATTAAAAAATGGAGAACAAAAAGGTGGAGGGTAAAATAGGGAAAGATCAAGATCCACTTCCACCTAGTGCTGAAGCTGCTGCCACTAGTCAAGGCAGAGACAATTCAATGCCATCAACATTATGTAATGATTATACGATACATTATATATCATATCATTGTATGGTTGTAAAATACAACTTAAAAACTTTAATGAATAAATACATAAAGTAGCTTTTATGTAACCTTTTTAAACCTATTAGCATAGACCGAATCTCATCGTGTGTATAGGCCTTTAGTTCAACAACAGCATGGGACCAGTTAGTGTGTTTTGACCACTGCACAGCACCTGGTGTTATATAGTAAGCACCACTATGGCATAGTATACAGCATTATGGGCCTGATATGAGTGTGACCAGCGGTGATGTGGAATGCAGTAGGAGGTGCTGTTTAGCAAGCACCACTTCTATATTCACCATGCAGTATATTGTGTGAATATAGAAGTGTTGGCTGTGTTATGTATTAGAGTAATTATTGCAGCTCCCAGCTAAAATTGCAACAATGTAATTTAGTGACAAGCTGCAGAGATTAACCCTTTCTGTGGCTGCTGCACAACCTCTATTCATATCGCTGAATTCAATTAGGGAGATGTTCTCACCCCGCGAGCAAGCGCAGGTATATGCCACACTTAAATGTATGGGTATGGTCTCCATAAAATGAGCGTAGCCTTGCAGGCAAAGACTACCTTACACCCTAGTTCTTGACCCTGCACCAACAGACCTCGGCCACCACAGGGAAAAAAGTACAGTAATTTCCACCATGTTAAGCCCCACACATTAATGCCCTTTGGAACATATTATGTCACTCACCACAATATCTGTGATACACTATGCCCTACAGTAAAGCTTCTAATTACTTTTACAAAAACTGCTCAACGCCAAGAGTTTCACGTGCTGGGTGTCATGCTCATTGCCAGGGGTTTCACTCTCTGGGTGTCATGCTCATTGCCAGGGGGAACGCAGTAGGAGGTGTTATATAGTAAGCACCACTATGGCATAGTATATAGCATTATATATATTGTGAGCACTGGTGATGTTGAGTGCAGTAGAGCTGCTGCTGGGTAATTACAATTTACTACAACCACCAATATATTCTGCTGCACTATATATATGCAAAGCTAATTCTGCTGGGTAATTACAATTGACTACAACCACCAATATATCTGCTGCACTATATCTATATTTGCAAAGCTAATTCTGCTGGGTAATTACAATTGACTACAACCACCAATATATTCTGCTGCACTATATCTATATATGCAAAGCTAATTCTGCTGAGTAATTACAATTGACTACAACCACCAATATATTCTGCTGCACTATATCTATATATGCAAAGCTAATTCTGCTGGGTAATGCAAATTGAAACATTATTGCATAGTATGTTTATTTTTAAGTACTTTTTTAAAGTTTTGAATGATATAGACCCAGTTTAATCTTTGTGGAATGCCTGGTTGTTGTTTTTAAGGTAATTTATTGCCTGACATTTGAGGTGGGGGGGGTTTGGTTACAGATTTAAATTATTGGTTTTACTTGTAATAGTCTTCTACTTAAGTCCAATGGTGTAGGCTGTGCAAAGCCGTTTGGCTGCGCATTTATTGATCCAAGCGTGCATTTTTATCAAAGCGTGATAAAATTGACACATAACAGCAGCGTTCAATCAGCGTTAATTTATCTTCAGCTGATATCGATTGTGAATTGACGTTTCTTCTCTTCTTGTCACCTACAGTTAATTACAATTGACTACAACCACCAATATATTCTGCTGCACTATATCTATATATGCAAAGCTAATTCTGCTGGGTAATGCAAATTGAAACATTATTGCATAGTATGTGATTTTGAAGTACTTTTTTAAAGTTTTGAATGATATAGACCCAGTTTAATCTTTGTGGAATGCCTGGTTGTTGTTTTTAAGGTAATTTATTGCCTGGCATTTGAGGGGGTGGGGTGTGGTTACAGATTTCAATTATTGGTTTCACTTGTAATAGTCTTCTACTTAAGTCCAATGGTGTAGGCTGTGCAAAGCCGTTTGGCTGTGCATTTATTGATCTAAGCGTGCATTTTTATCAAAGCGTGATAAAATTGACACATAACAGCAGTGTTCAATCAGCGTTAATTTATCTTCAGCTGATATCGATTGTGAATTGACGTTTCTTCTCTTCTTGTCACCTACAGGTAATTACAATTGACTACAACCACCAATATATTCTGCTGCACTATATCTATATATGCAAAGCTAATTCTGCTGGGTTATGCAAATTGAAACATTATTGCATAGTATGTGATTTTGAAGTACTTTTTTAAAGTTTTGAATGATATAGACCCAGTTTAATCTTTGTGGAATGCCTTGTTGTTGTTTTTAAGGTAATTTATTGCCTGGCATTTGAGGGGGTAGGGTGTGGTTACAGATTTCAATTATTGGTTTCACTTGTAATAGTCTTCTACTTAAGTCCAATGGTGTAGGCTGTGCAAAGCCGTTTGGCTGTGCATTTATTGATCTAAGCGTGCATTTTTATCAAAGCGTGATAAAATTGACACATAACAGCAGTGTTCAATCAGCATTAATTTATCTTCAACTGATATCAATTGTGAATTGACGTTTCTTCTCTTCTTGTCACCTACAGGTAATTACAATTGACTACAACCACCAATATATTCTGCTGCACTATATCTATATATGCAAAGCTAATTCTGCTGGGTAATGCAAATTGAAACATTATTGCATAGTATGTGATTTTGAAGTACTTTTTTAAAGTTTTGAATGATATAGACCCAGTTTAATCTTTGTGGAATGCCTGGTTGTTGTTTTTAAGGTAATTTATTGCCTGGCATTTGAGGGGGTGGGGTGTGGTTACAGATTTCAATTATTGGTTTCACTTGTAATAGTCTTCTACTTAAGTCCAATGGTGTAGGCTGTGCAAAGCCGTTTGGCTGTGCATTTATTGATCTAAGCATGCATTTTTATCAAAGCGTGATAAAATTGACACATAACAGCAGTGTTCAATCAGCATTAATTTATCTTCAGCTGATATCGATTGTGAATTGACGTTTCTTCTCTTCTTGTCACCTCCAGGTAATTACAATTGACTACAACCACCAATATATTCTGCTGCACTATATCTATATATGCAAAGCTAATTCTGCTGGGTAATGCAAATTGAAACATTATTGCATAGTATGTGATTTTGAAGTACTTTTTTAAAGTTTTGAATGATATAGACCCAGTTTAATCTTTGTGGAATGCCTGGTTGTTGTTTTTAAGGTAATTTATTGCCTGGCATTTGAGGGGGTGGGGTGTGGTTACAGATTTCAATTATTGGTTTCACTTGTAATAGTCTTCTACTTAAGTCCAATGGTGTAGGCTGTGCAAAGCCATTTGGCTGTGCATTTATTGATCTAAGCGTGCATTTTTATCAAAGCGTGATAAAATTGACACATAACAGCAGTGTTCAATCAGCGTTCAATCGAAGTGAAAAAGAAGGAAAACAGAAGCACACCAATCTAACAAAACAAAGAAAACTGAAGAACTAATAACAAATGTGAGTCACTTACTCCTCAGATCACTCACCTCCTGATTGTTGCATCTGATTACATAGCACAGAACTACCTTACTTGGACATTTCATAAACCATCCATTTCACCTACAAATGCCTGTATCTGTATTATTGTAATTTTGTTTTTTAAGCACAGCTGCACCAATGCAATTTTACCTGCAAACACTTAAAACATCTAACATAATTACCATTGCTTCTTAAACCTCTCACAATCCTTTCATTTCTTACACTCCAAATACATTTCTGCACCCACTTTATCTACGCTTTTGACTCATTTCATACTAAATCTACACCCCTTGAGCCTACACTGCTTTTCTCACCTGCATTTCTGCAATTCTTCTGCTCGGATTGCCTTACAGTCTCCTCTCCTACTTCCACTACTTCAACCTATTTACCTACTTAACACTATGTCAAGGTTTTCTTATACTCCCCACATCACTCAGTGTCTACCTAATAATGTATCTTTATCCTTCCCCCACTAGTCTCCTCCACCTCCTCCTCTCTCCCCTCCTCTGTCTCCCCTCCATCCCTCTGTTTCCTTCCCCCACCTTTCCTGTTACCCCACTTTCATTCACCTCTGCCCCATGGTCCTGCTACCCCACAACTCAGCCCTGCTCCCTCTCTCCCTTCCCTGTCACCTCCCCACACCCCCATCCACATCACACTGACCTCCCTCCCTGCCCACCTCCTGCAGTTTCCCCTCCTAGCTCAGGCACCCGTACCATCACTACTCTCTCATCATCCCTGCCCTCAAAGTTAATCCCACCTAATCGCTACAGCAACCCTGAAAATCTAATTCACATCTCTCCCACAAACTCATACCCCCTATCCTGTGCCCTCTGGAATGCCAGATCTGTTTGTAACAAACTGGTCCCCACTCATGACCTTTTCATTTCCAACTCCCTACACCTACTAGCCATTACTGAAACTTGGATTACGCCCTCTGACACTACTACTGCTGCTGCTCTCTCTGCTGGGGGCCTTACATTCACACACACACCCCGACCTGGGGGTCGCCATGGGGGTGGTGTTGGGGTCCTTTTACCTTCTAGTTACTCCTACCAACTCATACCACCAGAACCATCCCTTATATTCTCTACATTTGAGGTCCACGCCATATGCCTCTTCCAACCAGTCCATCTTAGAGTAGCTGTCATTTACCGCCCCCCTGGCACTGCTTCCAAATTCATCGACAATTTTGCTTCCTGGCTTCCTCACTTCCTCTCTTCTGACATTCCCACCATTATCCTAGGCGATTTCAACATCCCTATTGACATCCCCACACAATCCCCTGCCTCTAAACTCCTTAACCTCACCTCTTCACTTGGTCTCTCCCAGTGGACCTCCTCACCCTCCCATGTGAATGGGAGCTCACTAGATCTGGTCTTCACTCACCGCTGTGATATTTCTGATTTTTCCAACTCCCCATTTCCCCTCTCTGACCACCACCTGCTCTCCTTCAACCTATCTCTCTCGACTTCCCCATCTCTACCTCCTAAGGCTACCATCACTAAGCGTAACATTGAAGCTATTGACACCACATTCCTTTCCTCCCTGTTTGACTCACTTCTCTCTCCTATTCTCTCTCTCTCATGCCCTGAACAAGCCACTTCCACATACAATGCTTCCCTTACTTCTGCTCTTGACTCTGTTGCTCCACCAACCACTATTCACCCTTGCAAATTAACACCTCAACCCTGGCACACCAAATGCACCAGATATCTGCAAAAATGCTCATGTACTGCTGTACTACTGGAGGAAATCACGCTCTAGGGCAGACTTCCTCCATTTCAAACTTATGCTCTCATCCTTCAGTGCTGCCCTTTCTCTTGCTAAACAGTCATACTTCAAGAACCTCATCTCCTCCCAGTCTTCCAACCCCCGGCGCCTCTTTGCCACTCTCAACTCACTCCTCTGCCCACCTCCACCTCGTCTCCCTTCCTCACTCTCTGCTCTTGACTTTGCCACTTACTTCACATCCAAAATTGACTCCATACGTCAGAACATCACATCACACCAGACTATCAGTAACCAGCCTTCTCCCATCCCTTACCAACCCTCCCCATCCCTCGCACCAACTCTGTCATCTTTCTCCCATGCATCTGGAGAGGAAGTCATGGCCCTCATTCGTTCCTGTCCCCTCACCACCTCCCCACTTGACCCTATCCCCTCCCGCCTCCTTTGCCACCTCTCTTCTTCTGCTTGTTCCCATCTTTCCCACCTTCTCAATCTCTCCCTCTCATCAGGCACTGTCCCCTCTGCCTTCAAGCACACTCTCATCTCTCCTATTCTTAAAAAACCTACCCTTGATCCAAACACTCTCTCCAACTACCGACCCATCTCTCTCCTCCCTTTTGCCTCCAAACTCCTTGAGCGTATTGTCTACAACCGCCTTACTTCCTTTCTTTCCTCACACTCACTGCTTGACCCATTCCAGTCTGGCTTCCGTCCTCTCCACTCCACTGAAACTGCCCTTACAAAAGTATGCAATGACCTCCATGCTGCTATATCTAAGAGACACTACTCTCTACTTATTCTACTTGATCTCTCTGCTGCTTTTGACACTGTGGACCATCCTCTCCTACTGCAAATCCTTCACTCCATTGGTCTGCGTAACACTGCCCTCTCTTGGTTGTCGTCCTACCTTTCTGACCGTTCATTCTCTGTCTCCTCTCATGACTCCACCTCCCCCTCACTTCCACTAACTGTAGGGGTACCCCAAGGTTCTGTCCTTGGTCCTCTTCTCTTCTCTCTCTATACGTCCTCACTAGGTAAGCTCATTAGTTCTTTTGGTTTCCAATATCATCTCTATGCTGATGACACTCAAATCTATCTTTCCTCTCCAGACCTCTCCCCTACTCTCCTCACTCGTATCTCCAACTGTCTCTCTGCTATCTCTTCCTGGATGTCCCAGCGCTTTCTAAAACTTAACATGTCTAAGACCGAGCTGATCATCTTCCCTCCCTCCCGCATAATCTCACCTCCTACAATCTCATTATCTATTGATGGCACTACTATCTCCTCTACCCCCCAAGCGCGCTGTCTTGGAGTAATCCTTGACTCCTCCCTCTCCTTCAAACCACACATTCAGCACCTCTCACAAACCTGCCGTTTTCATCTAAAAAATATTTCCAGGATCAGACTTTTTCTGACCCAGGATGCTACTAAGACTCTTATCCACTCACTGGTCATCTCCAGACTGGACTGCTGTAATCTCTTCCTGACTGGCATTCCTGACAAATACCTCTCTCCACTCCAATCTATCCTCAATGCTGCTGCCCGGCTCATTTTCCTCACCAAACGCACTACGTCCACCTCTCCTCTCTTACTAGTCCTTCACTGGCTCCCCTTCCCTTTCAGAATCCATTTCAAGCTTCTCACACTTGCTTACAAAGCCCTCACCCACTCAACTCCCATCTACATCTCTGATCTTATCTCGCTTTACACTCCCACCCGTCCTCTTCGCTCTGCTAATGCACACCGACTCTCCTGCCTACGGATTACTTCCTCCCACTCCTACCTCCAAGATTTTTCACGTGCTGCACCACTTCTCTGGAATTCCCTACCTCTCCCCCTCAGACTCTCCACCTCTCTACAAAACTTCAAACGGGCTCTCAAGACCCACTTCTTCACCAAACCCAGCCAAATCTCATCCTAAACCTCTGTTCCATGCTCTCTATGTACCCCATCTGTCTCACCCCTGTCTGTCTACCCCTCCCTTTTAGAATGTAAGCTCTCACGAGCAGGGCCCTCTTCCCTCATGTGCTTACTCTTTTCTTACTTTAATAATCTTCAGCTGCACCAAATCCAGCAGTCTTCTGCCACCTGATACTTATTCCAGTGTCATCTGCTGATGTAGCTATGTTTATTTACCCTGTACTTGTCCTATATTGTCGTCAACTGTAAGTTGCTGTTTTCCTGTTTGATTATTTGTTTATGTACTCTGTAATTGGGCACTGCGGAACCCTTGTGGCGCCATATAAATAAAGGATAATAATAATAATAATAATAATAAATAATATAATATATAGCATTACGGTACAGTAGGCCACTGCTCTACCTACCTCTGTGTCGTCAAGTATACTATCCATCCATACCTGTGGTGCATTTTAGAAAAAAACATGTCTCGGCAGAGCAATCTATAAATCCATCATTTTTCAGACAGCAACAGTGGGTATTGTAATAGTCACCCAATCCATCACTTTTATAGGGTTACATGCACCCACATGCTACAGCCTGTCTCAATAATTTTACTGTCACGCTGTGTGTGTTTGTGTTTTTATTTGGGTATTTTTTGTTGTTGTAGAACTACAGGTACCAGCAAGCCCGTTATTTCCCCGCCTGCTGGTACTTGAGGTTCTCCAAGTACCAGCAAGCGGGGGAGGCTTGCTGGGCCTTGTAGTTCCACAACAAAAAAACAATATTCTTTTTTTACACACATGGCTATCAGCCCGGCACCCACCACCCAGGGGTGCTGGGGACAGCCTCGGGCTTCACCCCTGGCCCTTGGGTGCCTCGAGGGGAGGAACCTCTTGATTTAAGGGGTCCCCACTCCTCCAGGGAACCCCGGCCAGGGGTGACTAGTTGGAGGGGTAATGCCAGGGCCGCAGGGACCTACATAAAAGTGTCCCCCGGCTGTGGCATAGTGGAGCCCGGTGCTGGTTTTAAAAATATGGGGGACCCCTACATCTATTGTCCCACGTATTTTTGGAACCTGGACCGGTCTAAGAGCCCGGTGCTAGTTGTCTAAATACGGGGAACCCCTGTCCAATTTTTCCCCCAGTATTTAAATAACCAGGACCGGCTCAAAGAGCCCGAGGCTGGTTATACTAAGGAGGGGGGACCTCACGCATTTTTTTTAACCCATTCAGACCCTTCTCCTTTAAGTTAATGGAAGCCCTGGACAACAAAATTGCATTCATGTCCTCCTCCCTCACCCTTCCCAGTCCCAAACACTCATTTTTTTTTTCTTTAAAAATGTATAATATATAACGAGAACAATGAGCAGGCAGGCAGCGGCCATTGGCGGCATCGGACTGAGATAGAAATTAGTGGTGGAGGGCTGGGTCAGTTGATTGTGGGCGAGTTTGTAAGCCATTGGCGGTGGCAGCGGGTATCGGCTCAGAGGCAGTAGCGGGCATTGGCTAAGGGTCATCGGCAGGATTCGGCGGACATTATGGCTGTAGTGCCTCACTAGCCACTGACCTCACCGCACGCCACTGTGGGACAGATGTAACATGCAGAGAGAGGTAGATTTGGGAGGGGGAATGTCCTAGCATAACTGTTAATTGCAGTGTAATACTGTAATTCAGCTGTGCAGCATTTGTGGCTAAATGTCAAAGAAGCCAGTATTTACCCTGCATGCAAAACAATAAATGTATTTGAACATACCTCCCAACTATCCCAATTTTTGCAGGACAGTCACTTTTTTGGGGAATGTCCAGCTAACCCAAACAACCCCCCCCTTCCCATGGGGAAGGGGGGGGGGTGGAAGGCTCCCTGTAGCTTGTTGCTCTGCAAATATGCACATTGTGGGTAATTCAGACCTGATCGCTAGGGTGTGTTTTTTGCATCCCTGTAATCAGGTAGTTGCCGCCTACAGCGGAAGGGAAAATTTGCTGTGCAGGTGTGTGATCACATGTGCACAAGAGCTGCACAGCTCAGCACTTACTCAGCCATTGAGGTGACGTCACAAATCCTCCCACAAAACGCCGGGTCCCTCCAGTGTTTTTCCGGACACTCCCTAGAAACATTCAGTTGCCACCCACACAAACACCCTCTTCTTGTCAATCTTCTTGTGATCTCCGGACCGTCGCACTTACGCATTGTGGCGCATACGCATGTGCAGTGCAGACCAGATTGCCCGCTGGGTGAAAATAAATTGAAGCGATCTGGTCTGAATAAGCCTCAATGTCTATTCACGGGAGACAGAGGGGCTGGGGCATGGCCAGCAGCTCACAGAGCACCTATAATGACAAAAATGGGAGACATGGCTCATGATCGCGATATACCTGCGAAGGTACGCCCTCTACTGATTGACAGGCAGAGGCATTTGCATTTTCTGCGGGGCACCCGGAGAAAATGTAGGCACACGCACAGGATGGACCCTGCGTATATGCCCCCATCCTCTTCATAGTTTTTGCGGTTGGAACGCGTATTACGATCCAAACTGAATTAGGCCCTATATGTCTTATATACACGAGCAGTGTGAAAACATCAATCGATGGGGGTAATTCCAAGATGATCGCAGCAGGAATTTTGTTAGCAGTTGGGCAAAACCATGTGTACTGCAGGGGAGGCAGATATAACATGTGCAGAAAGAGTTAGATTTGGGTGAGTTATTTTGTTTCTGTGCAGGGTAAATACTGACTGCTTTATTTTTACACTGCAAATTAGATTGCAGATTGAACACACCACACCCAAATCTAACTCTCTCTGCACATGTTAAATCTGCCTTCCCTGCAGTGCACATAGGTGGTCATTCCGAGTTGTTCGCTCGGTAATTTTCTTCGCATCGCAGCGATTTTCCACTTAATGCGCATGCGCAATGTTCACACTGCGACTGCGCCAAGTAAATTTGCTATGCAGTTAGGAATATTACTCACGGTTTTTTCATCGTTCTGGTGATCGTAATGTGATTGACAGGAAGTGGGTGTTTCTGGGCGGAAACAGGCCGCTTTAGGGGCGTGTGGGAAAAAATGCTACCGTTTCTGGGAAAAACGCGGGAGTGGCTGGAGAAACGGAGGAGTGTCTGGGCGAACGCTGGGTGTGTTTGTGACGTCAAACCAGGAACGACAAGCACTGAACTGATCGCACTGGCAGAGTAAGTCTCGAGCTACTCAGAAACTGCACAGAGATGTCTTATCGCAATATTGCAAATCTTTCGTTCGCAATTTTAAGATGCTAAGATTCACTCCCAGTAGGCGGCAGCTTAGCGTGTGCAATGCTGCTAAAAGCAGCTTGCGAGCGAACAACTCGGAATGAGGGCCATGGGGGGTAATTCTGAGTTGATCGCAGCAGGATTTTTGTTAGCAGTTGGGCAAAACCATGTGCACTGCATTTACGAACAGATGATTTTTTTATATAAATTTTAAAATGTTAGTAAATGTGTGTGTTTTTTTCAACCTGAAAGCCCAACATCGATTAAGATCGATCTTAAATAGACCCCTGGGTTTTAAGGATAACCATGGTTGAGTCCAATGGTTAATTCACATTGACCGAAGTTCTAATTAAGTCACCTGTGCTCAAGCATGATATCCTTAAAATCTGGATTGCAATGACAGCATTTTGGAACTATGCCTAAGGGTTTAATTTTTACATTTATCCACTGACAATAAATCTACCTACAATATCCCTGTAACTGTTATGATTACAGTATTTCACTAAATAATTTAATTTGCTGAACCTTCTGTAAAAAGAAATATTAAGCTGCTGTAATTCCCAGATGCAGCAAATTTGTTAGCTAGTGGGCAAAACCATGTGCACTGCAGGGATGGGGGGGGGGGCAGATATAACATTTGCAGAGAGATTTAGGTGGGTTATATTGTTTGTGTGCAGGGTAAATACTGGCTGTTTTGTTTTTACACTGCAATTTAGATTTCAGTTTGAACACACCGCACCAAAATCTAACTCTCTCTGCACATATTATACACCCCCCCCCCCTGCAGTGTACATGGTTTTAGCTAATAAATTTGCTGCTGTGATCAGATCTGAGTTAAGCCCTATGTATTTGGCACTGGCAAAGGGTTAGAGGCCTTGCTGTAGAGCTCACACCTTTCTTATCATGCATTGTAATATTTCCTATGTCCTGATGTTGTGCTCTCTGCTCCATCCAAGTAAACAGCAATGTAGCATGGCTATCAAAGAGCGTGAAGATTGCAGATTTCCTGGGATTAATGCTAAGGAATGCTATTCCAGAGGCTGCTGCTTTAATTCAAGTGTCACTGGGGTTAAATGGTGTTTTTACCTTAAAAACACAGGTAGAGTATATAGTACAGTGGTAAAGTGGGAGCATGTAGTGCTATTGATTACAGATTTGATGGAGCTTAAACATGGATAAGGTCCATGGCTCTAAGAGTTTATCTTGTGTATCCTTTATTCTTAGTCATGGTCAGATAAGATTAGAAAATACCATTTAAGTGGAAATTTCCTGTTAGCTGTTTTTCAGTTTGCTCAACTGTCTGATTAACTGGTCCTAAAAAAGGACCAAAGGAGCTAAATTGCCCTGTGATCTAGCTAAATTGCCCCAGTTAAAAAAAAAAAAAAACTAAGCTGCTGTAATTCCTGGATGTTTCCTTACTGCATCAACAGGAAGTGACAAGAAACAATGTAATGTCGAACCGTACAGCAGAAGGGATTGCGGCTACCCCACAATAAGTGCAGCGGAATGTAAGAAGAGGAATTGTTGCTTTGACTGCAGCATTCCCGGGGTTAACTGGTGTTTCTTCAAGTCACAAGGTATGGAGCTGCTGTATAGTTACTCGCAAGTCAGTAGTTGTATGATGCTCACACCTGTTAAGCTGGATACACACAGAATGCCCTACACAGGGGGTGAAATGAGCGCCCCCCCCACCCCCCGTACGCTCAGCACACATCACGCTGTGCTGAGCGGGGGGAGAGATGTGTGCTGAGCAGTTCGCTCAGCACACATCTCTCCCCAAAATCGGGCCGTGAATACGGACCTTTAAACTGGATCCACACTTAGATTATCTGTCCAATTTTTTTTTCTAGTTGAAACAAAATTATGCTAATATGTGGCAGCAAATTACAATTGACCATTTGCTCACAAACACTGGAAAACATCCAAAAATGGTCATTTAGATAAATTGGTTAAATCCATTTCATTTAGCTAATTTATCCAAACTACCTTTATTGTATCTTTGTGGGTGAATGATGTGTGGGTCAGTGTTGAGGGTGGTGGAGGAGATGGGTAATAGGCACAGCAGGGTGTGGACAGTCAAATAGTGTGCTTAGAGGTTCAGAGTCATTGTATGAGACTCTGGCAACAGTGACTTGATGAGTCTGGTGTCCATAGGGTGGGACGCATTAACCTTTTTATGCTATTGAAATAGTTCTCCTCCTGACCGACGCAGTTCCTTGCTCCGAGGTTGGTGTATTGTCCTGTTGCAGCGCCTCTCCACTGTGGTCACAGTGAGCTGTGTGGTGTTGCTGGCGCATGCCAATCTCCCCCCAACCTCCCTCTTGCATTTCAGACCTACGTACGCATGATGGGATCTTGTATGATATGCGCGTGTGCTGTAGAGATGAAAGTGGGGGTGAGGAGGCAGATCGTGAGATGGGGAAACTTTGTGGACTGTTAGCGAAGGGGAGCACTGGGCAATCTGAGTTGCAAAGAGGGCAGCAGAAGAGGTTATTGCATGTGCACTGGTGACAGGTCCATCCTTGGTGGCCAGCCTCAGTGGTAAAGGGGTACATGAGCTAGTGTCCCTTGGCCAGCCATGTACCATGGCCACCTCCCTACCTCCTATATATTCTCCCTGATCTGTCACTTTGTTACGGTCTGCTGCTGGCACTGGTGTATCGTCCTGCAGTTGCCGTCTCCGCCCATTGCTGTGACTTCCCCCAGAGTTAGCCACACAGAGTGACAGATCTGGGAAAATATATAGGAGATCATTACTTTCACTTGCAGCCTACCTTATTTTTTGCAGCCTAGCATGCTCCTGACCCCTTCTCTCACTAATACTTATACAACATTCATGAACTCATCTTAAGGTTTCTTTATTATTCAGTCACACTGTCTTGGATCCAAACCATTTCCTGTGGCATTGCAGTCAAACAATTGAGCTATTTACCCTTGCATAGAAAGGTATAATCTAAGCTAGAGAATTCTATTTGGAGCTCACCTTTTACTTTGTGAAGAAATAATCAGCTTTGTGGCTGAGCAGATATATGGAGTGTGTGGCTGCACACTGCATTGATCTGCTGAGTTGCAATGCTAATAATTTTTTTTTTTGCAAAGTACCAATAGCTTCATTGTGAAGGTGGAAAGAAGGGTGTTACGGCATGGAATGTACAAACTGCGAGACCCTGCTGGTAGCGCCTTTGTCTATTTAGTAGGAAGGGCACGTAACAGCCGGGGGGCAATGGAGGAAGCCCCTTTAGGGCTGGAGCCCGGCGGCAACTGACTCCGTTGTCTCTGGCAGTTTCGCCCCTGGACTAGAGGAATGGTCAAGAACATGGCAACATTTAATGCCAAAAAATGCAAAATCATACACGTCTCAAAAATGCAAAGGCTAACTATAATATTAAGGGCATTATAATGGCAAGAGGAAAGCTATCTAAGTATTACTATTTCAGGTAAGCAATGTAACAAAGCAATAGGAAAGGCAAGTCAGATGCTTGTTTGCATAGGTTAAAGAACCAGTAGCAGAAAAAAGTAATACAGGTTGAGTATCCCATATCCAAATATTCCGAAATACGGAATATTCCGAAATACGGACTTTTTTGAGTGAGACTGAGATAGTGAAACCTTTGTGTTTTGATGGCTCAGTGTACACAAACTTTGTTTAATACTCAAAGTTATTAAAAATATTGTATTAAATGAACTTCAGACTGTGTGTATAAGGTGTATATGAAACATAAATGAATTCTGTGAATGTACACACACTTTGTTTAATGCACAAAGTTATAAAAAATATTGGCTAAAATGACCTTCAGGCTGTGTGTATAAGGTGTATATGAAACATAAATGCCTTCTGTGCTTAGATTTAGGTCCCATCACCATAATATCTCGTTATGGTATGCAATTATTCCAAAATACAGAAAAATCCGATATCCAAAATTCCTCTGGTCCCAAGCATTTTGGATAAGGGATACTCAACCTGTAATGCCACTGTATAGGTCCTTGGTACAGCCACATTTAGAATCCTGTGTTCAGTTCCAGAAGCCATATCTCCAGAAGGCTGTAAATACATTAGGGCAACTAAAATTGTGCATGGCCTACATCACAAAACTTACCTGGAAATACTAAAAAATGTTGATGTGTATAGTTTGGAGAAGGGAAGAGGGAACATACAGTAATAGAAACATTTAAATATATAGGGAGGAATGTAATAGGGTGTGAGAATCAGAAAGTGAGAGATTTTGTGTTTTTTCCTGTTGTTTTTTTTTTTTTGTTTGATTGTTTGTTTTTAAAGTGGCAATCCTTTACATGGCAAAACCAGGTTGATATTTGCCATGTAAAGGATTGCCACCGTGGGCATGTGTAGAAGGGGCACTGCTACTGTTGGCATTATGTGTGTAAGCTGCACTGATATGGTGGTTATGTGTATAAAGGGCACTGCGACTGTGGGTATTATTATTATTATTATTATTATTATTATTATATGCGGTGTAATGACAATAAGATAGTGCTACTGTGTGGCGTATTTTGATTTGGGGTGCTATTGTGTGGCCATGCCCCTTCCTTGTGATACCACACCTTCTTTTTTTAAGGAGCGCACTGTCCCTTTATTAAGTATTGGAGAGAGGGCCCAAATTAATAGTTTGCAGGGAGGCGCCAAACACCCTAGCACTGGCCCTTTGGTAGGGGACAGGATTTGCTTCTGCTTGTGCACATATGTTATGATTGCCAGCCAACAGCACTGGTTTTGCCTATAACACTAACTATAAATATTTTGAATTGGTCCTGGACCACCAATCCAAGGCACCCCTGCAAGTGTCCTGAGGCACCCCAGGGTGCAGTTTGAGAACCACTGGTCTAGTGAGTACCCAGGATAATTATTGTAGCTGGTCTGCGGGTAACAGCTCTCAGATCCACTTCTAGAAAAAATGCAGCAATGTAATTTGAGTGACAAACTGCAGAGATGAACCCTTTCTGTGACTGCTGCACAGGGATCACACAAACTCTATTCATAGGGCTGACTTCACTTAGGGGAGATGTTCTCACCCCGCAAAGAAGTGCGAGTATATACCGCACTTACGGTACCATTGGATTTACAGATATTTTCTTGCAATACACTATGGGGGTCATTCTGAGTTGATTGCTCGCTAGCAGTTTTTAGCAGCCATGCAAACGCATTGTCGCTGCCCACTGGAGAGTGTATATTCACTTTGGAGAAGTGCGAACACTTGAGCAGCAGAGCGCCTGTAAAATCGTTTCAAAATAAGACCAGCACTGTAGTTACACTTCGTGTGCGTTGATTCTAACAACCGAGGGACGGCTTTTGATGTCACACACCCATCCAGCGAATGCCCAGCCACGTCTGCATTTCTTCTGCCACGCCTGCATTTTTCCAAGCACTCCCTGAAAACGGTCAGTTGCCACCCAGAAACGCCCTCTTTCTGTCAATCTCCTTGTGGCCTGTTCTGTGATTGGAATAATCGCTAGAACTAGTGCAAAACCACAATGGACTTTGTACCCGTATGATGCGCATGCACATTACGGAGCATGCGCATGCACAGATTAGCCATTTTTTTTTCAACTGATTGCTACGCAGCGAACAACGGCAGCATGCGATCAACTCGGAATGACCCCCTATATACATAGAAACATGGATTTTTACTGCAGGAATTATGGTTAGTTTAGGGGTATCGGTGAGGGTCAACAGAGGTGTAGCTAGGGGTCCAAGCGCCCCTGGCAAAGTAAGGGACTGGCGCCCCCCCTTTCGATAAAGCATTGCAGTCCATTGGCGGTTACCATGTTGGAGCCACAGCAACTGACCCCCTCCCCCACACGCTGCCCTACATCATCGGCTGGGATTCACTGTTGGTGTGAAGCCACTGGGAACAGTCTGGTAGCATTAGCAGCAGTCTGTGTCATAGATAGGGAAGGCAGAAGGTTAACTAGCTAATAGCAGTCTGTTGGCAGCAGAGGCTGGGCGGGGGGCTGAGAATGAGCCAACGCTGATCAGTGTCCAGTCTGCTTAGACAAAAATATTTTGTGATCAGGGCTGGTTCTAGACCAAAGGAGCCAATGGCAAAAATTTCCTTTGGCACCCCCCCCCACACACATACACACACACACACACACACACACACACACACACACACACACCAAAAAAGAACATATCCCAGTTTAACATAACGCTATGTGGTGCAAGGTGTGGAGCTGGTTACTTGTATCAGACCTCTGACATTTGCCTTTTCACCCATATTGCATACTTTTTCTTGCAGGTTGTGTCTTAATTCAAGAAGTGTTCTAAGTACTTCAGCTTAGTATCTTTACTGACCCCTCTTTACCCCACACTACATAACTGACCCCTCTATACCCTACACTACATCACTGACCTTTCTATAACCATCACTGCATTACTGACCCCTCTATACAGTACACTGACCTCTATATACCTGCTAGTACATCCCTGATGCCTATATTCCCTAAGCTAAATCCCTGACGCCTCTATTCCCTACGCTACATCCCTGACGCCTCTATTCCCTATGCTACATCCCTGACGCCTCTATACCCTACGCTACATCCCTGATGCCTCTATTCCCTACGCTACATTCCTGATGCCTCTATAACCTACGCTACATCCCTGACGCCTCTATACCCTACGCTACATCCCTGACGCCTCTATACAGTACAATGCATTACTGATCCCTCTAGACCATACATCCTCATTACATCAGAGAGATAGTGAAACACTGGAAAAAATAAGGATAAAGTGGACTACAGAAACTGATGCTCTAAACAAAGGAGAGAGAGAGAAAAGCACAAGGGAAAGTGGGCAATCGGAACACCATAGAGAGAGGAGAGATAGAAATGCCTGAAAAAGTAAAGGGGGTTGGGTATGGCATCCGGCACTCGGGATTCCAGCAGTCACATGATACCTAATCCTAACCCTCTGGGGGGGTGGCGGATAGGGCTAACCCTCAGGGGGTGGCAGCTAGGACTAACCCCCCCCCCCCTCCTAGTGCCTTCCCTAACACCCGCTCCCCCGGTCCTAACCCTCCCTCCAATACTCGCCTTCGGGATGTTGGCTGTCTGTGTGCCGGCACCAGTCTCCCAAGTGGTGTCAGGATTCCAACATCGGTCAAATGACCGCCGGTATACCGTCTGCCGGGATGGTAAATGTATCCTGAGGACAGGTAGTGAGTGTGGAGGGATAGGTGGTTCAGTAAAATGTAACAGCTCAAACTGCGATCATTCACTGATAAATTGATTTATAGCTCTCCCTTTTTAACCATTGCAGTCATAAAAGCAATGTTTTTTAAACTTTTAAATAAAGCTTGTTAGCATCCCCAGCACACTGTATATGCTGGGAGATGTAGTTCTCAATATGAAAACATTTAATTACTGTATGAACTCTAATTCCCCAACTGAAACCTCTCACAAACACACACTCCTAAATCTAGTACACACACACACACACACACACACACACACACACACACACACACACACACACACACACATTTCCCCAGTACTGACTCTCATCACTTCCACACACTGACAACTCCCTCCTGCTCCTCTCCCCACTGACACTGACAGCTCCCTCACAGTCACACACATCCTCCACCCCCCCCACACACACACTGATAGCACACATGCACAAATCCCCCCCTCCTCGACACTAACTGTCACGGACTGCTTGGGCAGCAGGGGGCAGGCTCTGACTTGAAGTGCTGAAATTCAACAGCTCTCTCGAACTTGCAAGGCATGGCTGTGCAGTTGTCTCCAGCCATCTCCTTGCCCACTGTGTAATTTGTGGCGTTCTCTGATGTTCCCCGCTCTGCCTCTACAACCGGCACATAATGTACAGCAGTGGTGACTCCTGAGTATGGGCCTGGAGAACTCCGCCTACCGGGGGGTAGGGATTAATAATTTCAAAGGGGCAGAGCTAGGAGTGAAGCAGTGGACAGCAGTTGAGGGGCGTTTCAAACTGTAACAGGGTTGGGACAATTTCAGTATCCTTCCCTCACCGTCTAATTGGTCAGTCCCACGCTGATTGCCATAGCGCCCTTTCGAGACTGCAGAACTCTATCCCTTAGCCACGGTTGGCACAGCTGGATGGTGCCCCTGGCAAGTGCCATCCTGGCCAATGGGTAGATACGCCCCTGAGGGTCAGGGCCAGCAACAGAAATCTCGGGGCCCAGTGCACTGATATCTCTGGGGCCCCCTCAACCCCCCCTTAACTTGGCAGAGGGATCTTTAAAAAAAATGGAGCCTTTGACTCGGACCGTCAGTGAGGCCGGCAGGTGGTTTTCATACTGGGCTATCCAGCTCTTCGGTGGCGGTGGCAGGGACATTCAGAAAAGGGCCAGCACAGCAACATGCATAATAATGGCAATACAGTATGGACCACAGGGACTGGACAAAGTGATGGGGTAAAAGGAGGGGGGAGGGTTTAGTTGGCCTGTTAATTGTTTTCCTGCTTAAATTGAGCAGTTGGTGGATACACTTTAAAAAGCAATATTGGCACTGTGGCCCCATTATTTCTGTTCTTAATACTTGGAGCCCTGAACAAGTGTCCCCTTTGTCCCCCCTGTCACCGGGCCTGTTCAGGCGTTACCTATGGAGAAGCTGCGACATGACATCCTAGGACACGATACTGCACCATGCATCACCATTATATTTCAGTGTGCCTTGTCAATATTTAAATCTTGTTCTGTGTGACGTGAGTTGTAAATGGTTGAAAATCTCTGTGCTACAGTATCGTCACCATGTAGTTATAACAACACCGCAAAACCACCAAAAGACGTGTTTTGGTAGAGGGACTGCTGGAGGGGCCCATTGGGGCCCCCAGTTTGCTACCCCACCCCAGTATACCTGTGCTGTAGCCAGTGGAAGGGGCACTATCTTCCCGGTGATCTCTTCGGGAAGATGGTGCCGCACATAGAAAGCAAAGACTCTGGCTGCACTCTCCTGCCCTCGCTCTAAGCAAGGTGATCGGGCCACAAAAGGACCCCTGTCGGACCCCGGCCTGTGGGCCACAAAAGGATGCATTGGGGGCGGCATGCGGCCCATGGGATTGACACCCCTGCCCTAGAGTATCAAAATTTGTTTCACGGCACCCCTAGGCCAAAGTTTTTTTTATTGAGAAATTCAGAAAAAAATATAAAATTAAGTAAATTGTGTTTATAGCATGCCATCCTCAGGTTCAGTTATGTTGTGAGGGAATGGTTTTGCCAATTTAATAAAGTATAAATAATTTTAATTGGTCCTGGACCACCAAACTATGCTACCAGTGCAAGAACCCCAGTTTGGAAACTACTGCCATAAAATAAACCTTTTTTGTTTTTTTTAAACTACATGTAATACACCTTAGATCTCAGTTCCTAAAAGGTTTTAAACCCGTGCATACAGTAAACTACACATATTTAAAAATCCTACACCGGGCACAAGTGCTCACGGGCCAATTTCATGGCAGTCTCGGATAGGAGGGCATTGTGGATTCACCAAGGGAATGCTGATGCTGACTCCAAGAAGAAAGGGAGTCTCTTCCCTATGAAGGTGAAGCCTTGTTTGGCGACGGCCTAGTTAATTTGATCTCGGCAGCTCCCGCAGGTAAGTCATCCTTCTTGCCCTATGTTCCCTCTCAACGGATGAAGACGCATCATTATCTGACGCAGTCATTTCGGCCCAATAGATATGCAAGAAGTTAAGATTCCCCTTTCTTTGCAGGTAGAGGAAGGAAAAGAGAGAAGAGGTCTGTAGCCTCTTCAAGATCGCAGGAGCAGAGATCGTCCTCTGCTTCTGCCAAATCCACTGCATGACGCTGGGGCTCTCTTGCAGGAGCCCGCACCAGTGGGGGGCACGTCTAAAACTCTTCAGTCAGTTCTAGATTCATTCGGACCTGGACTCGTGGGTTTTACAAATAGTGTCCCAAGGGTACAAACTGGGGTTTCAAGACGTTCCCCCTCACCGATTGTTCAAATCAGCCTTAGTCAGCAGGGAGAAGGTTTTTATTCAAGCCTCTTCGTGGTCCAGAAGCCGGACGGCTCAGTCAGACCAATCTTAAATCTGAAATCCCTTAATTTCTACCTAAAGAAATTCAATTTCAAGATGGAATCTCTCAGGGTAGTGATCTCCAGTCCGGGGGATAAAGGAGATTTCATGGTTTTGGTAGACATAAAGGATGCCTACTTATATGTTCCCATTTAGCCACTGCATCAAGCTACCTGAGGTTTGCAATTCAGGATTGTCATTACCAATTTCAGACGTTGCCGTTTGGTCTGTCCACGGCTCCGAGGATTTTCACCAGGGTGATGGCGGAAATGATGGTCCTCCTTCGCAAGCAAGGAGTCACAATTATCCCGTACTTGGATGATCTCCTGATAAAGGCGAGATCCAGGGACCAGTTGGTGCAAAACATCTACTCTCCCTGACAGTTCTTCAACAACATGGTTGGCTCCTAAACTTGCCAAAATCGCAGTTGGTCCCAATGACGCGGTTGTTGTTTTTGGGAGTGATACTGGACACAGAAGAGGTTTTCTTCTAGTGGAAAGGCTCTGGAGATCCAGAGTCTGGTCAAACAAATTCTGAAACCAGCAAGAGTGTTAATCCATCAATGCATTCAGTTGCTGGGGAAGATGGTTGCGGCCTACGAGGCCATTCAGTTTGGCAGGTTTCATGCCAGAGTGTTCCAGTGGGACCTGTTGGACAAGTGGTCCGGATCCCACCTACACATGCACCGGAGGATAATCCTGTCTTCCAAGACCAGAATCTCACTCCATTGGTGGCTGCACAGTTCTCACCACCTAGAGGGGCGATGGTTCGGGATCCAGGACGGGATCCTAGGGACCACGGATGCAACCCTCCGAGGCTGGAGAGCAGTCACACAGGGGGAAAACATCCAAGGAAGATGGTCAAGTCTTCCTTGGATGTTTTCATCTCCACATAAATGTTCTGGAGTTAAGGGCCATTTAATAACTGCAGACACAGTACGCACTGGGACGGGTGCCCAGCATCCTCTACGGACTAAGAGAAAAGGATTTACCGGTAGGTATTAAAATCCTATTTTCTCTAACGTCCTAGAGGATGCTGGGGACTCCGTAAGGACCATGGGGATAGACGGGCTCCGCAGGAGACATGGGCACTTTAAGAAAGACTTTAGTTCTGGGTGTGCACTGGCTCCTCCCTCTATGCCCCTCCTCCAGACCTCAGTTTGATACTGTACCCAGTGGAGACTGGGTGCTTTTCAGGAGCTCTCCTGAGCTTTCTGACAGAAAGTATTTTGTTAGGTTTTTAATTTTCAGGGAGCACTGCTGGCAACAGACTCCCTCATCGAGGGACTGAGGGGAGAGAAGCAGCCCTACTATCTGAGTTGCAAGGTCCTGCTTCTTAGGCTACTGGACACCATTAGCTCCAGTGGGATTGGTACGCAGGATCTCACCCTCGCCGTCCGTCCCAGAGCCGCGCCGCCGTCCTCCTCGCAGAGCCGGAAGATAGAAGCTGGGTGAGTATGAGAAGAAAAGAAGACTTCAGAGGCGGCAGAAGACTTCATGATCTTCACTGAGGTAACGCACAGCACTGCAGCTGTGCGCCTTTGCTCCCATACACCTCACATACTCCGGTCACTGTAAGGGTGCAGGGTGCAGGGGGGGCGCCCTGGGCAGCAATATAAACCTCTTTCGCAAAAATATAACATATATACAGCTGGGCACTTTATATATGTATAAGCCCCCACCAATTTTACAGTTTAAGCGGGACAGAAGCCCGCCTCCGAGGGGGCGGGGCTTCTCCCTCAGCACTCACCAGCGCCATTTTTTCTCCACAGCACCGCTGAGAGGAAGCTCCCCGGACTCTACCCTGCTTATACCACGTTAGACAAGAGGGTTGAAAAGAGGGGGGGGGGGCACATAATTCGCAAATTACATACAGCAGCACTACTGGGCAAACATTAAGTTACTGTTTTATTCCTGGGTTATATAGCGCTGGGGGGTGTGCTGGCATACTCTCTCTCTGTCTCTCCAAAGAACCTTGTGGGGAAACTGTCTTCAGAAAAAGCATTCCCTGTGTGTGTAGTGTGTCGGTACACGTGTGTCGACATGTCTGAGGAAGAAGGCTATATTAGAGAGGAGCGGGAGCAAATGAATGTTGTGTCTCCGCCGACAGCTGATTGGATGGATATGTGGAATGTTTTAAATGCTAGTGTAAACTCATTGCACAAAAGATTAGACAAGGCAGAAGCTTTGGGACAGTCAGGATTTAAACCCATGCCTGATCCTATGTTGCAGGGACTGTCAGGGTCTCATAAGCGCCCACTATCCCAGATTGTTGACACAGATACCGACACGGATTCTGACTCCAGTGTCGATTACGATGATGCAAAGTTACAGCCAAAATTGGCAAAATCCATTCGATTTATGATTATGGCAATAAAAGATGTTTTGCACATCACAGAGGAACCCCCTGTCGCTGACAAGAGGGTACATATGTACAAGGGAAAGAAGCCTGAGGTAACCTTTCCCCCCTCACACGAGCTGAACGAGTTATGTGAAAAAGCTTGGGAATCTCCAGATAAAAGACTGCAGATTTCCAAAAGGATTCTTATGGCGTATCCTTTCCCATCAACGGATAGGTTACGATGGGAATCCTCCCATAGGGTGGACAAAGCATTAACACGCTTATCCAAGAAGGTAGCCCTCCCGTCCCAGGATACGGCTACCCTCAAAGAGTGTGCTGACCGCAAACAGGAGATTACCCTGAAGTCCATTTATACACATTCAGGTACCTTACTCAGACCGGCAATTGCGTCGGCCTGGGTGTGTAGTGCTGTAGCGGCATGGACAAATACCTTATCTGAGGGGATGGATAGCCTAGACAAGGATACTATTTTATTGACCCTGGGGCATATAAGAGATGCTGTCCTATATATGTGTGTATGCAAACTACAGGTGGTGCTGCAGGGCCCACACCCTTTTACTTGTCTTGTAGAGCAGCTCTGAAGCTGTTACAGTGCCCAGCTGCTGCAAGAAATCAGCTTGAATGCTTCAGGGGCTTGGGCATGGCCAACATGAGCCCCACACCGAAGGAGGGTGGGGGTGTTTAATGCAAACTTGGGGTTATCCAAGCGCCGCAAAAGGCCGCCATGCCCTGCATGCCCCTTTTCTCTTTTCATATACAGATGAGGGTTCCAGCCAACTTTGGCCCACTGCTTGGATGACATCACCGTATGCAAATCCGTCTGCTGCAGACCTTCCCCCAGGAATGCTTGCAATAGTTGTTGCATATGGTTTAATGTCTGAGGGTGCTTCAGTATTAGGCAGCCTTCTGCCCTCCCATGTTCATCTGAAAAGATGTGGTCTCCCTGCAGTTGTTGTCCCCAGACGAGAGTTCCCTTGTGCTTCCTCAGTTAAATCTCCTTAACTTGACGGGGGTGTGCCCGAGCAGCCGCCCTCCCCAGCCCTATCCCAACACATACTTATCTTGCATATGAGATCTCTTGATCATGAAGATAGTTCTCACAGGTTGAGCTTCATCCTGGCCCCGCTCCCCGCTGGAGATCGCTGATGGGGACAGCAGCGGGGCTTCAGCAGAAGGGTGAGTATGTGTGGCCAGAGACCTCCCTTCCCATGTGCAGGCCTGCAGAGTCTGCCGCGCAGGATGGGGCATGTGGCACTCTCCCTCCCAGGGGCTCTTCCAGATGTAGCTCCTCAGCAGTATTTTTCCCGGGCTGCGCGGCGCTCTCCCCGACTGGCATCCGCCCTGGAACACTGCCTTCCTCAACGCAACATCAGCAGGGGGCCCTGGCCTCATCACCATCCCAGGTCTTTCTCATGTATGTATCATGTATGTGTGTGTGATATATGTATGAATCATATATGTTTGTGATATAAATATATATTCCATAGACAAAAAACCTTACGGTTTCACATGTCCCATTAAGGCTTCTTAGACATGATCGAAATTTCAGAAACCTGTTGTAACTCTTCCACTCAAACTCCAAAAAGCAATGAAATTCCGATCATTAAGGCTGACGCCTTAATGGACGTGTTCCTTGCGCAATACAGATATGGTATGCCATCACAGCCTGTGGGTAAGTGCAGATTCAGCACTCTCACAGAGTGAGATTGCTGTCACTCACACAATGGTGGAGCTGCTAATTCACAGATTTGTGTGCTCATTGGAATACACACATGCAGTCTATGCAACTGAAGGTCTGAGCAGTTTTGTGGTGCTCCCATCCCACACAGTGCCCACAACCATCCCATTCAGTCAACACAACAAAGCCACCTTGTTACAACATCCTTCTAACTCCATACATCCATCTCACTTAGTATACACATTTAGCTCCCTCAAACATCTTGGTTAATTGCTAAACTATAATACCCCATCTACGGTCTATGCATCTACACTTACTTCCCCTATACACCCCCATGCTGCCCGGTCTTCCCCAATCCCTACTGCTGTGTTCTCCCATCTGTGCTAGTCTGTACTAACTTATCTGTACCATCTGTCTTTCCCCACCTGTGCATTGTCTGTACCACCGTTTCCTTCTCTCTGTGCTGCTCAGTGTTTCCTTCTTCAACGTCACTCTGCCTCCTCCAGTACATGGCACACTGTCTTCTCTCCCATCTGCACCAGTTTTCTACCCATCCATGCCAGTGTTTTCAACCCATCTGCACCATTTCCCCCATCTGCACCGCTCTGTCTCCCTTCCCATACTTGCTGCTTAATCTACCCCCTATCCACACCACTCTTACCCTATTCATGTAGCTGACATCCTGAAGGTAAATTTAGTGGATCCTGCGCTCTTGGCAGGGGGATAACCGCCACAGCCCACCCCCCAGTGGTCCGGAAACGCCTCCGTTGTGCAGACCATGCCCTGCCAATGGCATTCTAACGCTGTTTGCACGCCCCCCTCCTTCCCCGCAACCACCTCTGCCTATCAATCAGGCAGGGTGATAGCATCTCACTGGGCTCCTGGGGTACGCACGCGCAGTGCGGCCATTGCACGTGCGCACCTCACAAACTAATTCAGACTGCAATCGCTGCTGCTGCTGCGGTCTGAATTACCCCCTGTGTTTCTCTGTCCCCCCCATTAGTGCTGCTTAGTGTTCCCTCTATCCACACACTTCTGTTCCCCCATCCACACCGCTCTCCTCCCTCCAATCAACAACACTCTTACCTCATCTGAGCAGCTTTGTCTTCCGCTCAGACCTTCAGTTGCATAGACTGCATGTGTGTATTCCAATGAGCACACAAATCTGTGAATTAGCAGCTCCACCATTGTGTGAGTGACAGCAATCTCACTCTGTGAGAGTGCTGAATCTGCACTTACCCACAGGCTGTGATGGCATACCATATCTGTATTGCGCAAGGAACACGTCCATTAAGGCGTCAGCCTTAATGATCGGAATTTCATTGCTTTTTGGAGTTTGAGTGGAAGAGTTACAACAGGCTTCTGAAATGTCGATCATGTCTAAGAAGCCTTAATGGGACATGTGAAACCGTAAGGTTTTTTGTCTATGGAATTTCATCGCTTTTTTTTAATTTATTTTTTTTATTCAGAAATGTAAAATTTCACTTAAAGAATAAACATTTGATTTTTTAAATGTTTAATGAAAATGTTCGTATAACATCACTGTTCTGTGCAAAATTATTTTATTAACCAAACCAAATTGCTTAAGGTCCGTACACACTTAACGATTTAATGAGCGACGTCGCTCATTTTATCGTTAAGTGTGTATGCAGCCAGCGACAAACGATGCGCGGCCCCGCGGGTCGGCAACAATCTTCGCTGTCGGTAGGGAATGCAGGAAGGATGTGGACTGTCGTCCACGACCTTCATGCAGGGCTGGCGGGGGCGTGACGTCACTGAGCGATATGAGCGGTCATATCGCTCAGTGTGTACAGTCGGCCGCCGGCCGGCCCGGGAGGGGAAACATTAGACGATGTAGCTCACAGAGCGACATCGTTTAATGTGTACGGGCCTTTAGACTTTGGTCAAAATATTTTGCTGCCTTTGCAGCTGATGCAGGGAGGGGGGTAGGCGGCAGCAGCCTGTAACTGAGGCTGGAGGTAGGCGTGAAATGCATTGCTTGTACGTGTGAGTGCGTGGTGTCAGGTGCTGCGCGTGTATATGTGTGTGTGTGTCAGGTGCTGCCTGTGTATGTGTGTGTCAGCTCCTGTGTGTATGTGTGTGTCAGGTGCTGCGTGTGTATATATGAGTGTGTCTGATGGTGCGTGTGTATGCGTCAGCTGCCGCACGTGTGTGTGTGTGTCAGGTGTTGCGGGTGTATATGTGTGTGAGTATCAGGTGCTCCGCGTGTGTACAAGTGTATGTCTGGTGCTGTGCATGAATACGTATGTCTGTGTCAGGTGATGCGCGTGTACATGAGTGTGCGTCAGGTGCTGCGCGTGTACATGAGTGTGCATTAGGTGCTGCGCGTGTACATGAGTGTGAGTAAGGTGCTGCGTGTGTACATGAGTGTGCGTCAGGTGCTGCGCGTGTACATGTGTGTGCGTCAGGTGCTGCGCGTGTACATGTGTGTGCCTCAGGTGCTGCACGTGTCTATGTGTGTGTGAGTAAGGCACTGCGTGTGTATGTGTGTGTCTGATGGTGTGCGTGTATATGTATGTGTCAGGTGCTGCGTGTATATGCATGTGTCAGGTGCTGCGTGTATATGCATGTGTCAGGTGCTGCGTGTATATGCATGTGTCAGGTGCTGCGTGTATATGCATGTGTCAGGTGCTGCGTGTATATGCATGTGTCAGGTGCTGCATGTTTATTTTATTGTGTCTGATGGTACGTGTGTGTGTCAGGTGCCGCACGTGTATATGTGTGTGTGTCAGGTGTTGCGCGTGTATGTGTGGGTCAGGTGCTGCATGTTTATTTTATTGTGTCTGATGCTACGTGTGTGTGTGTCAGGTGCCGCACGTGTATGTGTGGGTCAGGTGCTGCATGTTTATTTTATTGTGTCTGATGCTACGTGTGTGTGTGTCAGGTGCCGCACGTGTATGTGTGTGTGTCAGGTGTTGCGCGTGTATGTGTGTGTCAGGTGCCGCGCGTGTATGTGTGTGTCAGGTGCCGTTCCCCTTCTTCCCATCCCAGCTCTCTCTGTAGAATACAGCTCTGCACCCAGAGAGAGGGAAAGACTAGGGGGCTGATCACTGCACTGCTCACTTTTTGGTCATGAGTTCGGCCTCCTGTTTCTTCCAGTGCTGTGTTCCTGCAGCCTAGCCCTCCCTGTTGTGCCAGAGAATCAGCCCTTCCTTCCCCTGACAGAGAGAGAGAGCCCGAGGCAGAGACACTCTTCCCGTAGCTGGCCTACCCCCAGTACTTCAGCACTGGCCATGCGGCAGTCAACAAAGGAGACCAGCAGGGGGTTCTGGCAGCATCAGCTGTGGCCGCAGCTGGATCGGGGAGGCCTGCAGTGTCTGAGGTGGGCAACACTTCCTCCGCCGCTGTCACCTTCCCCTGCCGGAGAGAAAGCCAGAGACATACCCTTCCCGCAGCTGGGATACCCCTAGTACCTCAGCGCTGGACAGGCAGAAGTCTATGGAGGGGACCGGCAGGGGTTTCGGGCCGCAGCGGCCGCAGTCAGATCAGGGAGGCCTGCAGGGTCAGAACTGGGCAGCACTTCCACCAACACTGTCACCTCTGTGCTGGGCATGTACACCAGTCCGTACGGACGGAGGTGTCCACAACAGGCAGCAGTATAATGAGTCAGACAAACTCATTACACGCTGCCCACTGCTGCGCCGCATGCCCTCGATGGAGGAAGCCTAGATGCGGTCCCCAGCGGCAGTGAGGGAGAAGGGTGATCACATCACCCTTCAACCCGGCACCTCACAATCAGCTGGGGATCTGCAGTAGCTTCATCTCTCTCTTCCTCTCCCTCTCTGACAGCACAGCAGCCCCTCTGGGTCCCATGTAGCTCTGCCCCCCTGCTCACAGTTCACTCGGCCTCTCCTGATTAAAAAGAAAATAAGAGCCTGACCTGCTGCTCAGATGCGAGGGGACGGGCGGTAGGTCCTCTGTGAGTACACTACACAGTCAAAATTAACTCTGACTCCTCACAACAGTGTGGACTGCAGGCGACGTCAGATGCCAATTTGGGTGTGCTTGCCGCACTACCTGCCCATCAAGCCCAACGTGGCATTTTTTATTAGGAACCCTATAACAGCATTCCGACATCCCTCCCTATGACGCTGCCATCCATACACTGCCGCTCTCATACATCCGTACACCGCCACTCTCACACAACTGTACACTGTTGCTCTCATACATCCATACACTGCCGCTCTCATACATCCGTACAACCCCGCTCTCATACATCCGTACAACCCCGCTCTCATACATCCGTACAACTCCGCACTCTTACAGCCGTGCTCTTACAGCCGCACACTGCCGCACTCTTACAGCCGCACACCGCCGCACGCATACAGCCGCACACCATCGCACTCATACAGCCGCACACCGACGCAGTTATACAGCCGTACATTGCCGCTCTCATACATCCGCACACTGCCGCTCACATCTATACATACATAGCCTCCATACATCTACACATCCAATCCCCGCGCAAGGGAACACTGAAATCACTATCACTTTTCCCCGGGGTGTGACCACAGCCAGCCACTACTCCGGCCACCTTCTTGTGACACCAAAATGCATCTTACCTATCATCAGGGTGGTGCTGCTGCTGGGGGCAGGTTGCTGCCTCAGTCTCCTAGTTGGTGCTGCGATTGGAGGGGGTACTGCTTCCCTGTGCTGCCACTGTCTCCCGGATCATCGTGCCGCTGGCTGAATTGCAGCTTGACGCTACTGCTGCCGGGAGTAACAGCTTCCTGACTGTTGTTGCTGGTGGCTGCCTACTGCTCATTGCCGCCGGAACACTGACCGGCTCGGCAGTGATGCTGGCGGAGGAGTAGTGGCGGTGGGGTGGTGCCTGCTCCCTTCCCTCGAGCATGCCGCAGTGTAAAAAAATAAATAATAGAGAGCATACCAGGGTGAGAGTCTGTATGGATCACAGTGATTACACGGGGCACAGCATAAGGACACCTTGCTGTGAGGGGCTCTGCCCACACAGATTGCTGCACCCTCTCTGATGTCAGCCGCTGCCCTCTCGTTCTCTGGGCGGCCAGTTCCAGTGTGAGGTAGGAGAGGAAGAGAACACACAGGTGTTAGGTGCCGTGGTCCGCGATGTCCTCGCGGCCCGGCGCCTAGCAACTAGGGACGCCGAGCGTGCTAGCCGCCGGCTCCCTAGCAACGCTAGGACGCCGGGCGCACTGAGCCGCCTGGACCCTAGCAACGGGGACGCCACGGACGGACTGCGCTCCCCTTGCAGGGTCAATCAAGTGAACTACACACACACACTTGTCTTCTGGTCGTGCAGCAAGGCAGCTGCACGGCATTGTGCTAATCAGGCTCTGAACTACTGATTGAAGGACTCCCTGCTAAATACCTTCTCAGTGCTTCACACAGACGCCGGTAATAGCTTCCTGCATGCTGCTTTGGTTTGCTGACGTCTGTTCCAGTTCTGCTGTGTCCGGTCATTCCTGTCCTCAGAGTTCCTGAATCTTAGTGTTGTCATCTCTTCCCAAGGAGTCTTCCAGTCCTCATTTACCCGCAACAGTCGCTAGAGGATCTCGTGTGGTTTTCGTGAGTGGCGGCTCTGCCGCGTGCTGCGGCCTAGGCCGCTTTATTTTGTATTCTGTGTTGGTGCATTTGCGGAGGTTTACGCTCCCACACTCCTCTCCGGAACTCGCCGGTGCCGGGTAGAAGAGTGGACAAGTGGGTATTTTGGTTGTCCTTTTCCCTGGCGGTTTTCCGCACATACTCTAGTTTAAAGTTAGTTTTGAGCCCCTGGCTTTGTTGTTTAGTAGAGGGCCCCTTGTTATCACCCTGTCTCGGATTTCTCTTTGTCTCCCATTAAGACCTGAGGGGGCATCGGAGTTGGGCAGACGTAATCCGCCCTTCAAACGCGGCTGCCATGGGCCCAAGCAACCATAGTCTCGCAAGAGATTTCTGACAGCACGGGCGAGACAACGGAGATAGGGCGCCAGGGGCTATTCCCGTTCCCACTCCCTTTCCAAGCATTACGTTCCAGTACTCAGGTCCTTGCTATAAGATATCCCCAGACCAGAGTATTGGAATCATAACAGGAGAGCAGCCCTGATATATAACAGAGGTGGAAGTTCTATAGGCAGCAGAGACGGAGACCAACCAGCCAGTCTCCCAGTGCCCTGATCACTACACGCCGCCAGCACAGCATTACAGGAGGGTCCTATAGTGCTGCCCTGAGCTAACAGGTGTGTGTACCAGTGTGCTGCGCCCTGGTGTCACTGAGAGGGGTGAGGTCACCGTGCCGCTTTAGTATATGGCTTTTCCTTAGTACTGTAAGTTACAGCCCTGCACTAGTAGTGGCAACTCTGCCCTATGTGAACCTGTGAGGTTATTTTCCTATTTACAGAATAACCGGGGAGAAGGCGGCCATATTGCGGCTCTCAAGAGAAGGCACTCTAGTACACCCCCTGCTGGCGGCCACTGCGCAGGCGCAACAAATTGAAATGCCCGATCTCTATAATGGGGCATATTTCTCTTAATTAAAAAAAAAACTGTAACTTTCTGAAAAACCACAACCCCAAAAGGCACTTCACAGGGACATGCTCTATCTAATAAAACAAACCCCAAGTCATATATATATATATAATAAGATTTTACTCACCGGTAAATCTATTTCTCGTAGTCCGTAGTGGATGCTGGGACTCCGTAAGGACCATGGGGAATAG